>NW_027454935.1:0-52300 GCF_040206685.1 Ascaphus truei | reverse complement strand
TTCCCCCCCCCCCCCCCGTTCCCCGTGACTCCCCCCCCCCCCGTTCCCTGTGACTCGCGCTCCCCCCCCCGGCGGCCGCTTGGTCCCCCGATGTGCCGTCCTGCTGAGTGAGGCGTGCAGGCGGCTGCAGGAAGCGCCCTGTGTGGGCCTAAGACTCACGCTCCCCCCCCCCCGGCGCCCGCTCGATGTGGCGTCTGGCTGAGCGGCGGTAGGAAGCGCCCTGTGTGGGCCTGAGGCTGAGGCAGGACGCACAGTGGGCCTGAGGCAGAGGGCGGGACGCGCAGTGGGCCTGAGGCTGAGCGGGACGCGCAGTGGGCCTGAGGCTGAGGCGGGACGCGCAGTGGGCCTGAGGCTGAGGCGGGACGCGCAGTGGGCCTGAGGCTGAGGCGGGACGCGCAGTGGGCCTGAGGCTGAGGCGGGACGCGCAGGGGGCCTGAGGCTGAGGCGGGACGCACAGTGACTTACCTGAGCGGGTGGTAGCGCCGGGGAGGTAAGGGAGCGGCTGGGGTAGGAGGGCCGCGCTTCCCGTCCGGAGCCAGTGCAGGATGGCGCACGTGAGGGGGGGGGGGAGGGGGGCGGACAGAGGGTGTGTGTGTGTGTATAGAGCTTGCTGTGTTGTGTGTGTGTGTGTGTGTGTGTATAGAGCTGCTGTGTTGTGTGTGTGTGTGTATAGAGCTGCTGTGTTGTGTGTGTGTGTGTGTGTGTATAGAGCTTGCTGTGTTGTGTGTGTGTGTGTATAGAGCTGCTGTGTTGTGTGTGTGTGTGTGTGTATAGAGCTGCTGTGTTGTGTGTGTGTGTGTGTGTGTGTGTGTATAGAGCTGCTGTGTTGTGTGTGTGTGTGTATAGAGCTGCTGTGTTGTGTGTGTGTGTGTATAGAGCTGCTGTGTTGTGTGTGTTGTGTGTGTGTATAGAGCTGCTGTGTTGTGTGTGTGTGTGTGTGTGTGTGTATAGAGCTGCTGTGTTGTGTGTGTGGTGTGTGTGTGTGTGTATAGAGCTGCTGTGTTGTGTGTGTGTGTGTGTGTGTGTGTATAGAGCTGCTGTGTTGTGTGTGTGTGTGTGTGTGTGTGTGTGGGCCGTCACTCCGCCTCAGGCCAATGAGAGGTGTGCGGGGGCGGGCGACCCAAGGGACCATGAGATTTCCCCTAGGGACACCGGACATCCAGGCAGGCAAACATACAGTGCTTTCACTAATCTTATACTATATTAGTGAAAGCACTGTATGTTTGCCTGCCTGCCTGCATGCATGCATGCCAGCCTGCCTGCCTGGATGTCCGGTGTCCCTAGGGGAAATCTCATTGGTCCCTTGGTCCGCCCCCGCACACCTCTCATTGGCCTGAGGCGGAGTGACGGGCCAAAGGACACACAGGGACACACACACACAGGGACACACACACACAGGGACACACACTCTCCCCCGTCAGTTGGACCGCAGCTCACCTTCCACCCCCCCCCCCTCCTCTCCCCGGTGCCCCTCCTCTCCCGTGCCCCTCACTCTCCCGGTGCCCCTCACTCTCTCCCCCTCCCCACCTCACCCAAATCCCCACGCTCCGCAACATCCCCAGCCGCACCATCACCCTCACCGTGCGCCGCGGAGGAAGCGCGGCCCTGCTGCTCAGCAGCAAACTCCAGCTCTTCCCCCCTCACGGCGCTGGCCCTCCTGCTCTCCCCCTCACGTGCGCCGCTACGGAGAGGGGAAGCGGCGCGGGACTCCCCATCACGTGCGCCGATACCGGAGAGGGGAAGCGTCGCGGGACTCCCCATCACGTGCGCCGCTACTGGAGAGGGGAAGCGGCGCGGGGACTCCCCATCACGTGCGCCGCTACCGGAGAGGGAAGCACGGCGCGGGACTCCCCCCTCACGTGCGCCGCTACCGGAGAGGGGAAGCGCGGCGCGGGACTCCCCCCTCACGTGCGCCGCTACCAGGAGAGGGGAAGCGCGGCGCGGGACTCCCCCTCACGTGCGCCGCTACCGGAGAGGGGAATGCGCGGCGCGGGGACTCCCCATCACGTTGTGACGCTACCGGGAGAGGGGAAGCGCAGCGCGGGACACCTGCCACCTCTTGCCCCCCCCCAGCTTCCCGAACTCACCTCCTGCCCAGCAGATGCCACGGGGTCAAGGTAAGTCACACACCGTCTCCCACCCACGCACTGTCACCCAGTCACCCACACACCCACCCAGTCACTTTCACCCACTCAGTCACCCACTCAGTCACTCACTCAGTCACCCACCCACTCAGTCACCCACCCACTCAGTCCACCCACCCACTCAGTAACCCACCCACCCACTCACTTAGTCACCCAAAAAATCACTTAGTCACCCACCCACTCACTCAGTCACCCACCCACTCAGTCACCCACCCACTCACTCAGTCACCCACCCACTCACTCAGTCACCCACTCAGTCACCCACCCACACACCCACCCAGTCACCCACTCAGTCACCCACACACCCACCCAGTCACCCACCCAGTCACTTTCACCCAGTCACCCACTTTCACCCAGTCACCCACCCCTCAGTCACCCACCCACTCAGTCACCCACCCACTCAGTCACCCACTCACTCAGTCACCCACTCAGTCACCCACCCACACACCCACCCAGTCACCCACCCAGTCACTTTCACCCAGTCACCCACTTTCACCCAGTCACCCACCCACTCAGTCACCCACCCACTCAGTCACCCACTCAGTTACCCACCCATTCAGTCACCCAGTCACCCATTCAGTCAGTCACCCAGTCACCCACCCATTCAGTCAGTCAGTCACCCACTCACCCACCCCAGTCACCCACTCACCCACCCAGTCAGTCACCCACTCACCCACCCAGTCAGTCACCCCACTCACCCACCCACTCAGTCACCCACTCACCCACCCAGTCACCCACTCACCCACCCAGTCAGTCACTCACCCACCCAGTCAGTCACCCACCCACCCAGTCACCCATTCACCCACCCAGTCAGTCTCCCACTCACCCACCCAGTCAGTCTCCCACTCACCCACCCAGTCAGTCTCCCACTCACCCACCCACCGACCCAACTCACCCACCCAACCACCGACCCAAAGTCACCCACTGACCCAAAGTCACCCACCCACTGACCCAAAGTCCAAACCGACCCAAAGTCACCCACCCACCGACCCAAAGTCACACACCCACCGACCCAAAGTCACACACCACCGACCCAAAGTCAACCGACCCAAAGTCACCCACCCACCGACCCAAAGTCACCCACCCACCGACCCAAAGTCAAACCGACCCAAGTCACCCCCCACTCAGTCACCCACCCACTCAGTCAAGTGTCACACACCCCACCCAGTCACCCACACACTCAGTCAACTCAGTCACCCACCTAGCTGTCAAGGGGGGGGGGAAGCTAACCCTGTCGTAACGCCCCCCCAAAATTATATCCCGGGCAACGCCGGGTCACTCAGCTAGTATAGTATAAGATTAACTTTATTATATTTGTTGTTGTCATATTATTAGTGTTTACTGTTAGCTGGAGTATGGCTCACCCAAGAACCACTTTCCCCTGTATGGGGGTCATGACTTAGTGCAGACTTGACCCCGACATTTATAAAAAGATGTTGGAATATGTGACACTGCTGCTTAATAAACACAAACACAGGCGCGCCATGTATTGTTCTGACATTGGTTTATTACACAGAGACACGTCTTTATAGAGGGTTGTCACACTAACAGCCTGGAAGGGTTAATGCAGGGTCACCAGCCCAGCCCCCCTCTCCTATGATTGGTTGCTGCCTCTCGTACAGGAGCCGCGATTGGTCCCCTGTCAATGTCAGAAAAGGCGCGCCCAGTTTTGCTGTCTCCATGGCGACCATGGCGGCCGCCGGAGATCGGCCTGCAGCGCGGCCCGGCTTCCAGGTTACCTCCCGCCGGTGAAGATGTTAGCGGGGCGGCTGAGGGAATGCGTGCGGCGGCGGCCCGGTTCCTTCTGGCTGGAGAAAGGAGCCGGCGGGCTGGAGGTGGCCTGGTATGGATGCAGGGCCGGGTGCTGCACGTACGGCCGAGCGCGGCGTCACCGTGCGGCTGAGCGACGACACTCACACCTTCACCGTGTGCGGGGCCGACCGGGTGCCCAAGGGCAAGCCCTGCCTGCAGCCAGGTAACCGGGGGGTCCGCACGCCCTGCCTGCAGCCAGGTAACCGGGGGGGTCCGCAAGCCCTGCCTGCAGCCAGGTAACCAGGGGGTCCGCAAGCCCTGCCTGCAGCCCGGTAACCGAGGGGTCCGCAAGCCCTGCCTGCAGCCCGGTAACCGAGGGGTCCGCAAGCCCTGCCTGCAGCCAGGTAACCGGGGGGGTCCGCAAGCCCTGCCTGCAGCCCGGTAACCGAGGGGTCCGCAAGCCCTGCCTGCAGCCCGGTAACCGGGGGGTCCGCAAGCCCTGCCTGCAGCCAGGTAACCGGGGGGTCAGCAAGCCCTGCCTGCAGCCAGGTAACCGGGGGGGTCAGCAAGCCCTGCCTGCAGCCAGGTAACCGGGGGGGGTCCGCAAGCCCTGCCTGCAGCCAGGTAACCGGGGGTCCGCAAGCCCTGCCTGCAGCCAGGTAACCGGGGGGGTCCGCAAGCCCTGCCTGCAGCCAGGTAACCGGGGGGGTCAGCAAGCCCTGCCTGCAGCCAGGTAAACCGGGGGGGGTCCGCAAGCCCCTGCCTGCAGCCAGGTAACCGGGGTCCGCAAGCCCTGCCTGCAGCCAGGTAACCGGGGGGTCCGCAAGCCCTGCCTGCAGCCAGGTAACCGGGGGGTCCGCAAGCCCTGCCTGCAGCCACGTAACTGGGGGGTCCGCAAGCCCCTGCCTGCAGCCAGGTAACCGGGGGGTCAGCAAGCCATGCCTGCAGCCACGTATCGGGGGGTCCGCAAGACCTGCCTGCAGCCAGGTAACCGGGGGGGTCCGCAAGCCCTGCCAGCAGCCAGGTAACCGGGGGTCCGCAAGCCCTGCCTTCAGCCACGTATTTGGGGGGTCCGCAAGCCCTGCCTGCAGCCAGGTAACCGGGGGTCCGCAAGCCCTGCCTGCAGCCAGGTAACCGGGGGTCCGCGCGTGGCTATCACTGTCCTGCCTCACACGGGAGGAGGGCGCCATGATTTCTTCTCCCGCCCCTAAACAGCAACACACCAGCCTCTCACCCTCTCACCCTCTAGCGTCACCTAGATAGAAGCCAGGCAGATCACACTGGTTTTCTATGAAATCGCAACTGATTTTAAAGTCCTGTTTATATCAGCAGTCAGGTCTGATATAAAACAGTAGTAATGTTTCCACCGCCAGTGTATGCAGTGCTGTACATAGAATGTTTGCAGGCGCGAGCCTCTACCCCATAGAGCTTACAATCTATGTCTGAAGCACTTATTCCCATGACCTGTTATTTGTAATTTATATGATTGTCACATGTATTACTGCTGGGAAGCGCTATGTACATTAATGGCGCTATATAAAAAAAAGACATTTGTAGCCCTTTTTCTGACACTCTAAGCGACTTCGGGTAACTGCGCGCACCTGCGGCTCCAGGAGATCTGAGCCTCCGCTAGCTGGGAGCCTGGGTAAACACTTATTAGCGCAGCGCCTCCACTTACCCAGGATCACCGTCATGTAAGATTCCCCTGGCAAGAAACACACCGATACAATGCGTGCAACCAACTTTACTATGTGCATAATAAACTTATCTTATACTATATTAGTGAAAGCACTGTATGTTTGCCTGCCTGGATGTCCGGTGTCCCTAGGGAAATCTCATTGGTCCCTTGGGTCGCCCGCCCCCGCACACCCTCTCATTGGCCTGAGGCGGAGTGACGGCCCACACACACACAACACAGCAGCTCTATACACACACACACACACACACACACACACACACACACACACACACACACACACACACACACACACACAACACAGCAGCTCTATACACACACACACACACACAACACAGCAGCTCTATACACACACACACACACAACACAGCAGCCTCTATACACACACACACACACAACACAGCAGCTCTATACACACACACACACACACAACACAGCAGCTCTATACACACACACACACACAACACAGCAGCTCTATACACACACACACACACACACAGCAGCTCTATACACACACACACACACACACAACACAGCAGCTCTATACACACACACACACACACACACAACACAGCAGCTCTATACACACACACACACACACGACAACACAAACACAGCAGCTCTATACACACACACACACACACACACACAACACAGCAGCTCTATACACACACACACACACACACACAACACAGCAGCTCTATACACACACACACACACACACACACACAACACAGCAGCTCTATACACACACACACACACACACACAACACAGCAGCTCTATACACACACACACACACACACACACAACACAGCAGCTCTATACACCACACACACACACACACAACACAGCAGCCTCTATACACACACACACCACAAGACACAGCAGCTCTATACACACACACACACACACAACACAGCAGCTCTATACACACACACACACACACACACACACAACACAGCAGCTCTATACACACACACACACACACACAACACAGCAGCTCTATACACACACACACACACACACACACACACAACACAGCAGCTCTATACACACACACACACACAACACAGCAGCTCTATACACACACACACACACACACACACACACACACACACAACACAGCAGCTCTATACACACACACACACACACAACACAGCAGCTCTATACACACACACACACACACACAACACAGCAGCTCTATACACACACACACACACACACACACACAACACAGCAGCTCTATACACACACACACACAACACCAGCAGCTCTACACACACACACACACACACACACACACAACACAGCAGCTCTATACACACACACACACACACCACACAACACAGCAGCTCTATACACACACACACAACACAGCAGCTCTATACACACACACACACAACACAGCAGCTCTATACACACACACACACAACACAGCAGCTCTATACACACACACACACCCTCTGTCCGCCCCCCTCCCCCCCCCCCTCACGTGCGCCATCCTGCACTGGCTCCGGACGGGAAGCGCGCCCTCCTACCCCAGCCGCTCCCTTACCTCCCCGGCGCTACCACCCGCTCAGGTAAGTCACTGTGCGTCCCGCCTCAGCCTCAGGCCCACTGCGCGTCCCGCCTCAGCCTCAGGCCCACTGCGCGTCCCGCCTCAGCCTCAGGCCCACTGCGCGTCCCGCTCAGCCCTCAGGCCCACTGCGCGTCCCGCCTCAGCCTCAGGCCCACTGCGCGTCCCGCCTCAGCCTCAGGCCCACACAGGGCGCTTCCTACCGCCGCTCAGCAGACGCCACAATCGAGCGGGGCGCCGGGGGGGGGGGGGGAGCGTGAGTCTTAGGCCCACACAGGGCGCTTCCTGCAGCCGCCTGCACGCCTCACTCAGCAGGACGGCACATCGGGGGACCAAGCGGCCGCCGGGGGGGGGGGGAGCGCGGAGTCACAGGGAACGGGGGGGGGGAGTCACGGGGAACGGGGGGGGAAATGCCCATACATAAATTATGACAATACATATGCCCACCGCTCTCCACCCCCCCCACTCCCCTTTCTCCCCCCCCCCACGCTCCCCTTTCTCCCCCCCCCCCGCTCACCCTTTCTCCCCCCCCCCCGCTCCCCTTTCTCCCCCCCCCCCGCTCCCCTTTCTCCCCCCCCCCGCTCCCCTTTCTCCCCCCCCCCCGCTCCCCTTTCTCTCCCCCCCCCCGCTCCCCTTTCTCTCCCCCCCCCCCGCTCCCCTTTCTCTCCCCCCCCCCGCTCCCCTTTCTCTCCCCCCCCCGCTCCCCTTTCTCCCCCCCCCCGCTCCCCTTTATCCCCCCCCCTTTCTCCCCCCCGTTTCCCTTTCTCCCCCCCCCCGCTCCCCTTTCTCCCCCCCCCCGCTCCCCTTTCTCCCCCCCCCGCTCCCCTTTCTCCCCCCCCCGCTCCCCTTTCTCCCCCCCCCGCTCCCCTTTCTCCCCCCCCCCGCTCCCCCTTTCTCCCCCCCCCCGCTCCCCTTTCTCCCCCCCGCTCCCCTTTCTCCCCCCCCCCGCTCCCCTTTCTCCCCCCCCCCGCTCCCCTTTCTCCCCCCCCCCGCTCCCCTTCTCCCCCCCCCCGCTCCCCTTTCTCCCCCCCCCGCTCCCCTTTCTCCCCCCCCCGCTCCCCTTTCTCCCCCCCCCGAAACCTTTACAACAAATACTCACCTATTGTTCCACGAGTTATAAATAATACTACCTATTACGCATTTACATCCCGGGCAACGCCGGGTCTCTCAGCTAGTACTCCTATATGAACCGTGGCAATAACCCAATATGCATACACTTATCTTATAACACTATACTTATACTCTATCATACCCTAACACCGCTAACGGATAATCTCCTTCTAACATCAGTGGCTCGGCCACACCCCTAGGGAATATTGTCCTGTACAATAGTGGCTCAGCCACGCTCTTATGAGTGTCTCTATCCCGTCACCGCGTGCCCCACACACCGTGTCCGTGTAATAGTACGATAGCGGTGTGTACTCGCTAGTGTCTCCCTATAGTTACGCCTAAGGCGGGATCAGCGCCTGTTGACCGGTGTTGGTGCACTTGACGTATCTACTACCTTCCGGTCACGGCGGTGACCGGTAATACTTGGAAAAGGATCAGCCGAATCCTTGCTTGTCTGGGATGTCCGCAGTGCAGCTGTCTTGGTCCCAAGCAGCTCACCAGCAAACCTGCTCCGCACGCTTGTCCCTAACTGTGTACACAGTAAGGTGACTGATCGCTAGCACTATGGCCGTCCCTGCAGCACAGCAGCACACTGTGACTCAGGGGTTTCTCCTAAGGGCCTGCGGGGTAAAGCTAGCCTATGCAGGCGGGTCACGGACCCCCTGCACGCATACACCCTCCTCCGTTACCTTCCAGATCCCCTCTGACTAGCCTCTCCCCCACGCTTCCTTTCCTCCTCCCGTAATTCTAGCCTACCGATTGGCTCCTCAAGTCAGGTGACTGCCCAGGAGCTCATGGGAGTTGTAGTTCCTCAGCGGAGCTTCTCTGCCTTGAGCTGCACAGACTCACAGCTATTGCATCAGCGCAGACCTCCACATGACTCTCCTGAACAGTCAAAACACCAACTGAACACACATATGAGGCTCCTACCACATCCCTACACATACATCTATTATTTGGTGCCTGCGGCACAGGGAGATAACGTGACTTGCTCAAGGTCACAAGGTATGGGGGGGGGGGGGGATTGAGTATGGGGGGGGGGGATTGAGGTGTGTGGGGGGGATTTTGTGTGTGTGTGGGGGGGGGATTGTGTGTGTGTGGGTGGGGGATTGAGTGTGTGTGGGGGGGATTGAGTGTGTGGGGGGGTTGAGTGTGTGTGTGGGGGGGGGTTGAGTGTGTGTGTGGGGGGGGGGGGGGTTGAGTGTGTGTGTGGGGGGGGGGGTTGAGTGTGTGTGGGGGGGGGGGGGTTGAGTGTGTGTGTGGGGGGGGGGGTTGAGTGTGTGTGTGGGGGGGATTGTGTGTGTGTGGGGGGATTGAGTGTGTGTGTGTGTGGGGGGGGGATTGAGTGTGTGTGTGTGGGGGGGGGGGATTGAGTGTGTGTGTGTGTGTGTGGGGGGGTTGAGGTGTGTGTGGGGGGGATTGAGTGTGGGGGCGGGGATTGAGTGTGTGTGTGTGGATTGAGTGCCCCCCCCCGCTCCCCTTTCTCCCCCCCCCCGCTCCCCTTTCTCCCCCCCCGCTCCCCTTTCTCCCCCCCGCTCCCTTTCTCCCCCCCCGCCCTCCCCCTTTCTCCCCCCGCTCCCCTTTCTCCCCCCCCGCTCCCCTTTCTCCCCCCGCTCCCCTTTCTCCCCCCCGCTCCCCTTTCTCCCCCCCCCGCTCCCCTTTCTCCCCCCCCCCCGCTCCCCTTTCTCCCACCCCCCGCTCCCCTTTCTCCCCCCCCCCCGCTCCCCTTTCTCCCCCCCCCCCCGCTCCCCTTTCTCCTCTCCCCCCCCCGCTCCCTTTCTCCCCCCCCCCGCTCCCCTTTCTCCCCCCCCCGCTCCCTTTCTCCCCCCCCCGCTCCCTTTCTCCCCCCCCGCTCCCCTTTCTCCCCCCGCCGCTCCCTTTCTCCCCCCCCCGCTCCCCTTTCTCCCCCCCCCCGCTCCCCTTTCTCCCCCCCCCCCCCCGCTCCCCTTTCTCCCCCCCCGCTCCCCTTTCTCCCCCCCCCCTCCCCTTCTCCCCCCCCCCTCCCCTTTCTCCCCCCCCCGCTCCCCTTTCTCCCCCCCCCCTCCCCTTTCCTCCCCCCCCCTCCCCTTTCTCCCCCCCCGTTTCCCTTTCTCCCCCCCCCGCTCCCCTTTCTCCCCCCCGCTCCCCTTTCTCCCCCCCCCCGCTCCCCTTTCTCCCCCCCCGCTCCCCTTTCTCCCCCCCCCCGCTCCCCTTTCTCCCCCCCCCCGCTCCCCTTTCTCCCCCCCCCGCTCCCTTTCTCCCCCCCTCGCTCCCCTTTCTCCCCCCCCCGCTCCCCTTTCTCCCCCCCCCGCTCCCCTTTCTCCCCCCCCCCGAAACCTTTACAACAAATACTCACCTATTGTTCCACGAGTTATAAATAATACTACCCTATTACGCATTTACATCCCGGGCAACGCCGGGTCTCTCAGCTAGTACATTATATACAAGACATTGCATGCACAGTTAGAGATAATATATATATTATAGGCGCATGTAACCGTTACAGACCAGATTAAAATGTGAGACAGCCTTCGTTTTGAAAGCACTTAGACTGGTGGCATCTGCAAGAGTCTCTGGTAGGTTGTTCCAGTTTTGGGGTGCACGGTAAGGCCGTGATTATACCCGAAGCGGCGGAGCGCAGAACGTTGTGCGCCACCAAAACAAATAAAAGTTTTCCTATGAGCGCACACTAAGAATGGGTGACCAACGAGCCGGCCAAGTGCGCAAATTTTCGAACAGATCCAAGAATTTTATTTTCTGAAGCGATGGCAGCGTCATGTGAGCGGTTCAGCCAATGAGAGTGAACCACTCACGTGACATCATGGCCTCGCCTCCCGATGCCTCCTGCCTGCAGTGCAAGTTTCGGGCAGCGCATCGCATTGAGGTAGCGTGCGTGTCCCGCCGCCGGTGGTATAATGAAGGCCTATGAGGAGGAGCGGACGGATACTTTGTTGAACCTTAGGACCATGAGCAGTCTGTTGGAGTCTGATCTCAGATGATAAGTGCTACACGTGGTAGGGTGAGGAGCTTGTTCAGATAGGTGGGTAGCTTGCCGAGAAAGTATTTCAAGGCAAGACAGGAAAGATGAACTTTGCGCCTAGACTCTAGTGATGACCAATCTAGTTCTTTGAGCATTTCGCAGTGATGTGTGTTGTCGTTGCATTGGAGGACAAAGCGACATTGAATTGTAGAGGGTATCAAGGTTGCTAAGGTGGGTTTGGGGTGCTGTGCCATGTACTACAGTATGTCCCCATAGTCGATAATTTGCATTGGCTTCTGCTGTGTGATATAGTGCGTGTGCGACAGAGCACACTGGCGTTGTGCGCGCCTGTCGCCTGAGTGATCTGTGGACTTTAGATCGCTCGTGACGGGGAGGCGTGGCCGTGACATCACTAGGCCTTCCCTAATGTCTCTCACGGGAGACCAGGAGATTTTACACTTATTTTTACCGGATCATTCGCTAGGCAAACAAGGTGGTAAGAACAAAATGCAGTTTATTCGGGTAAACCCGCGTACAACACAATGAATACACAAAATACAGCTAAAAGCACACTTGCTGGGGTGAAATCTAGGCTCTACTAGGTGCAGGGCGAATGCTTCGGTACGCTTAACCTGACCGGGATATACACCCGGGCTTTCTGGTCCTCTTTTTGGCTTCAGTTCCTAGCCGCGACCGCTACGTTCCAAATGAGAACTTGAACTTCACGTCTGACTTAGTCTCTGCAGGGCAGACTTTTCCTAGCTTCAAAACCAAGCCGGTTGCTCTGGTATTCGTGACAGCAACTTTGAAAAGTCCGCCCTAGCTTCATCGACACAAGTCACTAGATCGTCTGGTTCTCTGACTGGGGTTTCTCCTTACATACCCTCCACTGTTCTATGTTCAGCATGGAGGAAGGAGCGACCAATTGGAGCATGGGAAACCCTGCCGCCAACCGATAAGAATAGGGGCTCGTCCTTTGACTGACGCCAGAGGAGGGGACGGGCTAAGCCGGCTCGGGATGACCCGTGGGCGGGACATACGGATTGACCAATGGGAAAACGCGCCGACATTTTGCTGCTTCCCCTAGTCAACCCCTTGTCACCTACTGGGCAGACTCCACTGAGTCTGGCAGATCGGAGTGTCCTCCCCGCAGGGGGTCTCTGTTCTCCGGACCCAGTACTAAGCCCTGCCCTGGCCACTTCACACCCCGACACCTCTCAACATCCCTTCTCCTCTCCGATGTCTATGCAGACTTCCCGGCACCTATATGGATGCCTGAGCTGGCTGAATAGACATTTATAGTAAAAGCACATGTAACGGTATTTCTGGCCCGGCCTGACCCACCCAATCTCACATTGGCCCCTGTGGTCTAACCGGTCCCCATTACAGTGTGATAGTGTCTGGTGGTGCACCTGTTGGCAACAGGACTCCTGAGTCTCCCGCATGATGGTGTGTGGGGAGGACCCGTCCAGACAGGCAGCTGAGGTAGTGTGCGGAGTCCTACCTAGTTCCAGTGCAGCGCCTCCACCTCATCAGGGTCCCTTCGGTCACTTGGGGATGGTCCTGACGAGGAACTCCTCTGTGGTGCTCCTCTCTGTACATTCACTCCACACATGTACACGAGAGGGTTTGTGATTAAGAGCATCTTTATTGGTTGAGGTGGGCTAACTGCCCCTCGCAGTAGTTTCTCTAGCCACTCATTGTCCCTCAGTGCTTCCCTTTGAAAGGTGTAATTCTCCTTTAATAGGGATTCCCTATCCCAGCCGGGATGTCTTTACCCTGTGCCAGGTCCCTGGACACAGTCTTCCTGTTCAGCTACTATAACATAACTCTCGCAGACTATTCCGAACTCCTACAGAACTCAGGACTCAGATAGAACTAACTATTAGACACAGTGCTGTGCCTTATGTACACTCTGGAAGCTGACACACCTCTGACATCACTAACCATGGAATCAGAGCATGTGACCACTCCCATCCATACACAGGGCACCCCACCACAGGGTGTGCGGGCAAACCTCCATAATTACTGCTGGCATGCCCACAACTTACCAGGCCTTACTGTCAGCAGGAGAGATGACTGTAGCCATTTTACATGACCGCTACATTCTCCCCCTGGTGAATCCCATCGTCCTCGCTGGGACCTAAATTTAAATGCCTTCTTCCAGGAAGCACTGTAACACATAACACATAATTGTTAACCTCACAGATTGTCCATTATACAAAAAAAAATGACCACAGTGACATCTCGCCAAGCCCGCCCCGACCAGCAGCCACGAGCCCGCAAAATGCCTTAGTACCCCCTAATAATAGTGGCTCGGGTCAGGTTTCTTAACCTCTCTACCACCCATGTCCAGGACCGTGACATGATAGTGCCTAGGCAGTCCCCTCTCGGGCCTATAGGTCACCCTGTGTTTGTGTATATTCCTCCCTATATTCCACACTCGCATCAGGTGATCTATTCTGTCCTCTGCCCTTCTTCCAGTAACGTCACTCCCCTTATTGACTAGGTACATCTCGATGGTTTCCCTAAGTCACCTTTCCCTGTTCTCTTCTATCTCCTCCATGAGGGGTTCAGGGACATAAGGGTACTCCAACCCGTGGGAAGACTTGTATCGAGCCATTATTGCCCGTTCCGCTCTACTGATCCTAATTAGGTCAGCCCTACTGTACCTGCCCTCCCAGGTAGCACCCATGACAGGGGTTCGTCAGGATCCACAGGGTCTGACAGTGTATCGGGACCCATGGGCTCTATCTCCCTGTGCTCAATCTTATACCACCGTTCCTGCAGCTCTCTGTCTCGCTGTTCAGGGGTGAATTCTCCCTTGGCCCACCAAAAGTCAACTACATCCTCCCTTCTAATAAGGAATCGCGTACGATCCATCCAGGCCACATAACCTTCAAAGAGGGGGGCCCACCAACGGTGTTCCTTGAACCTATGTGAATCCCCTGAGTCACTCTCTTTCGCATCCCCCCATGAGAATACCCCCGATGTCCGTGCTGACCGTGGTACGGACCACCGTGATGATCCCAGGGCCTTGTCCTCTGTTTTATTGGTCACAGGGGGCAACCACCGGCCTACCGTGGCCTTTCCTAATTCTCCCCCTCCCCGAGAAATGCCCTCCGTAGCGCAACTGCGCTGTCGTTCCCCAGTCCGTCTCTCCTCCCCCCCCAAAGGTATGTCCACAAGTTCCAGACTAGGCGGGGACCCCGGGGAACATGTGATGGGGGCAGGGGTTTTACCTAGGGCGTGGGGTTGGGCGTAGGGGCAAGATGGGATACGCCACGGGACTACGACCCGTTCCCGGCTGTCCATGGACTGCTCCAAGGAGGATAGCTCACCCTCATCCGTCTGCGGGTCTCCCATCCAGCTCTTGGGCCCTTGAGGTGATCGGGGACATTCACCCGATCGCCGAAGCGTTGCTGCATCTTTCCCGTCTGTTCCGCCGTCGCCACCGGAAATGATGTCCTCACCGGAACCGGAAGTGCCGCCATCTTGGGTGGGACCCCCATGCGGGATCTCTTCCTCGATGACGACATCCGGAAGCTCCGCCGTCGTCTCCACCGGAAGTGGTATCTCCTCCGCACGTGCGTCTTGGGCCTGGCACGGCCTTGTTTCCGCTACACCGTCTACCGGAGCAAGGTAAGTGAGTGGCTTTCTCTTACCATTCCGCAGGGGTGTAGGCGTCTCTCGCCCGTCGCCACCATGTCCTGAGGCGGAGGGACTCCGTCTCTCGGCTCGCCGATCTGCGGGGGACGCCCTGCTTTCCAGGCTGCTACTCACACTACGGGGTGTCATCCTCCCCGGTTCTGTCCTGGGCCTCGATTTCACCTCCGCTAGCTCGCGGAGATCCTCATCCGAGTATTCTGCCTTCCCCGACTTAGGGGTCACCGATCGGGGTGATAGTCTTTTCTCAGTGCGGTCGGGGAGTGACCCGACCGTCTCGGTTGCTGCTGACCCAGCCGATTTAATCGACTCCAGTCCCCTTTCTCCGGGACTTGCACGATTGATCCACAGTGCACCAGGGGACTCGGCGGAGCGCCTAGCCGTATCCCCCGGGGGGTCAGCAGATTGGATCGGAATGAACGTCGGCATTGGCCATAAGTATAGTGTCCCGCATTGTGGGATGCGTGCCGCCGTGTTAACAATGCCTCCGGGCAGCCCGCATTGTAGGCAGAGCCCGACCACCGTCTCGGTGTTAGCCACCCTGACTACCAGTACCCCGCCGGGTACCGAGTAGGGCTGGGTGGATACCATAGTTCCCACAGTGGAGGAGCAGGCCATTCTTTTGGTAGGGACCACTTTCAGTATGGGTCTCTCCAGGTCAGTGGTTCCTCGCAACTGACCGGTAGAAGCTTCTGGGCCAGCCACTTCGTGCTTCGGCTCCTCCTTCCGCTGGCATAGCTGGAACCCGCCCCCAGGGGTTGCAATTATGGGCGGATCCCACAGGGGAATAGCATGCCCCTTAATTAAGGCCGCGCCTTTCTCAGTCCTGGTGGGCGCGGTCTGCGTTTTCGCGCCAATTTCCTCATCAGAGTGGGATTCTTGGGCCGCGGCTAGTTCCCGCCTTCTCCTGGCAGCTGCTTTTCGTGCAAAATATCCCTCCTTTTTGCACGTTACCTCCGCGGCCGGAACTACTTCTTGTAGTGGCGCCGTCTGGATATCAGTCCCTGGGCCCAGTGGGTGCATTCCCACAGGCCATAATTGAAAGTCACTCCCCCTGGTGGAAATCAGGGGAGGGTCCCATAGACTAAGCGGTTGACTCAGCACAGGGGCCGAGTGAGTCACTGTCCATGAAGGCGCAGCCGTAGCTTTCGCGCCATACCCCCCATCAGGGCGGGGCTCTGCTGTTCGCGCCATTCCCGGCCAGCTTTTTGCAAGTTCTGTATCAGCCATTTTCTCTGCGACTGGCCCATGCGGTCTCCCTAGCAAGCGGGAACCGCCATTTTGGGTGGCTTTTAAGCCCGAAATGTCAGTTTGTTTGATCTTCTCGCTGGGTTCCCCCCCAGTTATCACAATGTCCTCACACTCTTCAAGGGTGGCCCCTCGGTGTCCCAGACAGGACAAAAACGGGGCAGCCACGGCCTTCGCTCCACTCCAGAGCAGATTAGTTAAAGACAGCTCAGCGACAGTTTGCTCTTCAGTGGGGCGCACGCCACGGGTGCCTTCCCCATCAGCCTCTGGTCGCCATTTTGGGCTCTCCGCACCACGCGGATCCTCCATTCCTTGGATTGTCACGCTCTCGTACCAATTATCGTACATGGGGCTCCGCTCTGCGGGGCAGCCACCACACCAGTACAATAAAGATTGCTCAGATGCACCACCACATGTGTACCTGATCTAGGCTGGACTCATGTTGCACTACCTCAGGCTAGGCTCACTCTCTCAGTGTCTGCTGTAACTCCTTCCTCCCAGTCTGTGCTCCCTATGGTAAGTGTCTGGAATGGGCTAGAGTACTCTGGCTCTGCCATGCAGTACTTGGGGCGTCTACCTCTCTTGGTCAGCCTAGCGCAGACCCTCTCCAGGATTCCTGACCACGTTAACAGGCTATCCCTTCTGGCGTCCTACCAACTAGCACTACCTCAAAGTGACTCGGTCAGCTATAGCCCGGCTCCAGACCCCTCACTCCTTTCAGGCCCCTAGGTCGTCCCTGCGAACTGACAATACCCTGTCAGCCCCTGACCACCCCTAGGTCCGTCCCTACGCAGCACAGAGTGGCAGCAGACGCTCTCCCTGTTTCCCAGTGTGCCTAGCTAGAGCCTGTCCTGTTGACAGATCTGATCTCAGCAGCTCGCCTCCAAATGTAACGGTATTTCTGGCCCGGCCTGACCCACCCAATCTCACATTGGCCCCTGTGGTCTAACCGGTCCCCATTACAGTGTGATAGTGTCTGGTGGTGCACCTGTTGGCAACAGGACTCCTGAGTCTCCCGCATGATGGTGTGTGGGGAGGACCCGTCCAGACAGGCAGCTGAGGTAGTGTGCGGAGTCCTACCTAGTTCCAGTGCAGCGCCTCCACCTCATCAGGGTCCCTTCGGTCACTTGGGGATGGTCCTGACGAGGAACTCCTCTGTGGTGCTCCTCTCTGTACATTCACTCCACACATGTACACGAGAGGGTTTGTGATTAAGAGCATCTTTATTGGTTGAGGTGGGCTAACTGCCCCTCGCAGTAGTTTCTCTAGCCACTCATTGTCCCTCAGTGCTTCCCTTTGAAAGGTGTAATTCTCCTTTAATAGGGATTCCCTATCCCAGCCGGGATGTCTTTACCCTGTGCCAGGTCCCTGGACACAGTCTTCCTGTTCAGCTACTATAACATAACTCTCGCAGACTATTCAGAACTCCTACAGAACTCAGGACTCAGATAGAACTAACTATTAGACACAGTGCTGTGCCTTATGTACACTCTGGAAGCTGACACACCTCTGACATCACTAACCATGGAATCAGAGCATGTGACCACTCCCATCCATACACAGGGCACCCCACCAGGGTGTGAGGGCAAACCTCCATAATTACTGCTGGCATGCCCACAACTTACCAGGCCTTACTGTCAGCAGGAGAGATGACTGTAGCCATTTTACATGACCGCTACACACAAATGAAATAAAACATACTTTAATACATAGGATAACTTGGGCAGACTCATAGCTGTAAGGGAAATAGGACTGGGATATCTGGGCTTGAAAATCAGGAGTCACTGGGCAGCCCTGGTGTAATTCAACCCACGTACTGGCAAATCATGCCTGCACGCCAGGGAGAATTAGGAGACTACTGATATCTTTGCCCCCCCCAAACTCCTGCAAACAACATGATTGCATTTCTACCCAAATATCTCACCTAAAACTTACATATAGAACGTTTCATGAGTCTTAGGCTCAGGGAACATGAAAAGTGGAAACGAAGCAAAAGGAAAAAGCAGGCACTAATACTCCGGAAAGTAAAAAAAGGTTGAATGAAATCCAGGAGAGCGTGTGCCCATAAAGACTATTTTAATGGAAACCACAAAAAATATACAGCTACATTACGGGGTACACAAACCCCCACCAACGCGGCTCGAATTGCGTTGGTGGGGGTCTGTGTACCCCGTAATGTAGCTGTATTTTTTTTGTGGTTTCCATTAAAATAGTCTTTTTTTATGGGCACACGCTCTCCTGGATTTCATTCAACCTTTTTTTACTTTCCTGAGTATTAGTGCCTGCTTTTTCCTTTTGCTTCGTGTCAAGTCATCCAGAAAAAACGGAAGCACGCCCCCTACTGTGAAAGAAGAAACCTGCACAGCCAAAAGGACATTACCAACTCTAACTGTGAGTTATTTTATCACAAGCACATTCTCCATTCTGACATTATATGCTGGGACACTTTATTGTGTGGCCCCTTACTACAGTGCTCGTGGGGGCCCTAGCCCACTAGTCAGATTACAATGGAGCAGTGATTAATACATGATTGTTCTGTGTCCTATGGATTGGCTATCCCTTATCCATTATCCAGGGGCTTTTCATTTCAGGAATCATTATATACATTTATTGAAAGTTACAATTTTTGTACTACATATTTTGAGGTTTTTTTTGAGAGCACCACACATTTTTTCCATTTTTCTATGAAAAGTGGAAAGGCAGGGGACACTTTAACTTTCACATGTTATAATGCCGGGCCCCTGGCTTATGGTGCCAGGTAGCTGCCAGGGGCCCACCGTTCCAGTGGTAACCTTTATTGTATAGCCTGGTTACCCCCTTTATCGTATAGCCTGGCACCCCCTTTGGAGGGAAGTATTATGGGAAATGGGGGGGTCCCAGAGCTGAAATGAATGCGGTTCAGCTTGGGGAGACCCTCTGCTTCAATCCTGTTTTAAAAAAAAATTTTTTTATAAAAAGCGTGTGACTTGCTCCTTCAGAATACTGATTTTCATGTTCGGTTAAAGCCTTACTTCACAAATGTAGTAAAGTGCTTTAAAACATTTTTTTGATTTCAACCTTCCTCAGCGATCTCATCTGTCTATCTTAACCTTGTGTCGCCCTGCTCCTTACTTCCCTTCTCCTTTCCCACTCAACCTGTCTTCACCAACCTACTAACACTTCTCTACCTCCTTTGATACCTAACCTACCAAGTCCTACTTCACGTCCCCCTTCACTCCACTTCCAGTCACCACTCCCACTATCTAACTTGCACATTTCTATAGCTTTCTGATTTCCTCACTTCTCCACATTTATTCTTCTTTCTTTCTAGCTCCCTACTTCCTCTCCTCCTTGCTCTCCCCTCTACCACTTCCTTACTACTTGCTGCATCCCTACCCCACTTTAAATTCAAGTCTACTTCCTTACTCCTTCTTATAGTATTGTCTCCTTAAATGTCTCCACTTCGGCTTATTTCCTCTCATCTACTTGCTTTTATCCTCTTACTAACTCCCTCTCTATCACTCACCCTGCCCTTACTCGCTTAATGGTTCTGCCGCTACGGCGCTATACTAATTCCCTTCCCGTATGTCTTTCTATTCTTCCCAGACGCAAAATTCAAAAAGCCCGCGTCGGGCCGGTGAGGTGACTAATCCAGGCCTGCGCGGGTCATCCGGCGCATTCTGGACGCCTTGATGGGCTTACGGCTGTCCTTGGTCTTGCTGGTGACGTCATCTGGTCGCGCCGGTGGGAGCTGGTTCCGCGCCACCTCCAAGATGGCGCCGCTCCTTCCGGGGCACAGCTGTGATGCGTATCCGGGGGGCGGCCATTTTGGAAGACGTCTCTCACCAGTGCGGAGGTGCGTGCGCCCGCTCCTGTTTCCCGCTCACCGCTCTCTTCCTGCTCCTGCGGTTCACTGTGGATTCCCGCCTTCTAGAGCTGCTTCGCCATCTTGTGTCGGGGGCCGCCATCATCAGAAAGGTAGGCCGCAAATTTTCTCACCAGGGATTCAGTTTCAGCGCAGGTTGCTTGATCACTGGACATCTGTAGTTGGGGTGTCGGGGATCACCACTCTTTCACTCGGGGGTGAGTTTCTTTATTTGGTGACAGCTTCACCGTGGCCGGGGACCAGACCTCAAGTAGGGGGACGAGAACTGGAGGAGAAGCAAAGAAACACAGGTTGCTGAGGCCATGACACCGAGGGATTAGCCTGATACACTACAGGGGTGAACAAAGCCGGGACAGACTCTGGTTATGCATAGTATATGTTAGGTTTTATTCATTCAAGCTCAGGAAGAGCGAGGCAGGAGTGGGGGGGAGTGACCTGCTTCAAAAATCCGCATGGGCCACGCACTAGGGGGGAGGAGGGTGGATCTCCTGGGCCCTAGTGAAGTCCTTTGGGACTGGACGCGGTGGGTGAGTGAACTTCATCCCACGTTTCCTCCGGGCGGTTGGAGAGGAGTCCAGCTTCCCAAAGGCGGTGATCTCGTCAAGGAGGCGACGTCGCCGAGACGACGAGAATTCTACTGTCTTTTGTCTTGTCTAGTGTTTGTTGTGTCCCCCCAGGTGTACCCTCTTGTGTGCTCCCCCTTGTGTATTGCTGTAGGTGGTGAAGTGAGGTATTGCAGTTCGAGAAGAAGAGGAGGTCGGGATTCTGGTCCAGGTGCATCAATCAAGAACAGATATCGGCAGCAAAGTCATCTCATACTTTTAAATGAGTAAGGAACTCAGGCTAGTATCACATAACATTAAGGGGTTTAACAGCCCGGTTAAACGCAGAATCGCCTTCCGAGATTATAAGCGTAAAGGGGCAGAAATTCTGTTTCTGCAAGAAACACACTTCTCTCAAGACAACTACCCCAAATTCCTGGATAAGGACTACCCGACACACTTTTTGTCTTCCGCGAAAGTCAAAAAAAAAGGGGTGGCCATACTAATTCATAAAAGAATACCGTTCGTACCCGATAGGACTTTCAAAGATAAAGAGGGCAGATTCCTCATAGTAAGAGGTGCAATCCAAGGGTTCCCAATTACTCTAGCAACAATATATGCCCCTAATGAGACGGCCCCCGTTTTTTTCTCTACCTTCTTTGGGAAACTCAACAAAGTGGCCAGAGGTAATATCATTGTCGCTGGAGACTTGAACAGGGCACTACGGGAGGACCTTGACAGATGTTCATCCACTAATATTACACACAGATCTGACATACTAACAATTAAAAAAGGGTTACGTGACTGCCAACTACTCGACATCTGGAGGGAACAACACCAGAGACTGAGAGAATACACCTTCTACTCACACCCACATGACACATATAGCAGGATAGATTACTTCCTTGTATCCAACAGAATGGTCCCTGGGGTCTCTCGCACCGAGATCCATGATATTTCATGGTCAGACCATGCATCTATAGAGCTGCGGTGCACACTAATCCCACTAGACAGACCTAGAGCGAACTGGAAACTAAACGAAATCTTGCTGAAAATCCCAGCCCTACAGGTGGAAATTGGGGAAAAGCTCACACAATACTTCGAGGAGAATGAGGGGAGTGTGGCTACGCACTCCAGACTGTGGGAGGCCCATAAGGCTACCCTCAGGGGGGTCATTATGAATCTGGCCGCTAAACGGAAAAGAGAACGGGAGGGAAAAATTTTGAAGCTAGAGGAACAGCTAGCAGAGCTTTCCTCCCTCCACAAAAAAATAAGAATGCCCACACGTTAACTCAAATACTAGCCACTAAAACTAGTCTTAACCTCCTCCTCTCCGCCCAGGCCGAGAAGGAATTGACCTGGTCCAAGCGGAAATTTTATGAAAAAGCTAACAAGCCTGACACACTACTTGCCAATAAGCTAAAAAAACAAGCTTCCAAACTATCACATTCACGCAATTCGAAACCAAGATGGGGACCTTACCTCCATCCCAGCGAACATAGCAGGGGAATTCAAAAAGTATTACGAAATATTATACAATGGAGATAAGGTAACCCATAATCCGAAAACAAAGGAGGATTTACGGACCTTCTTAATAGAGGCACATTTACCCATTTTGAAGAGATGCGAAAGGGAGGCACTCCAGTCGGACTTCACGATGGAGGAACTCTCTGGGGTCATCAAAGCACTAAAACCGGCTAAAGCCCCAGGGCCAGATGGCTTTTCGAACTTATATTACAATAAATATTTAAAAATTCTAGCCCCCCACATGTTAAAGTTATTCAATGAAATCTTAGCAGGGGCCTCATTCCCAGCACAAATGCTCCAAGCCTCAATATCGGTGATCCATAAACCCGGAAAGGACCCGGCAGACTGTAAGAGCTACCGGCCCATTTCACTGATTAACTTGGACCTCAAAATATACTCTAAACTTATAGCCAACAGGGTGGGTAGTGTTCTTCCCGGGTTAATTCACACGGATCAAGTAGGGTTTATCGGAGGTAGACAAGCGGCAGATAACACCAGGAGAATTATTGACCTAATTGATCTGGCCCAAAAAGAAAAAATTCACTCCATGGTGTTAAGTCTGGACGCTGAAAAAGCCTTCGATAGAATAGATTGGCCCTACCTATCGGAAACACTGAGAGCATTTGGCTTTGAGGGACGCCTCCTGCAGGCCATCCTGGCGTTGTATAAAAACCCAACAGCAAGAGTGAGATATCAAGGTTTCCCCTCAGAACAGTTTGAAATCAAAAGCGGAACACGTCAAGGATGCCCGCTGTCGCCACTACTGTTCGCCTTATGTATAGAGCCTTTGGCGGCACACATCAGAAATAACCCAGATATCTCTGGTATCCCTGTGGGAGACCAAATGCACAAAGCCGCTCTATATGCGGACGATGTCATTCTCACAATAGCCAAATCTCTCACATCTCTCCCAAATGTATTCAACATACTGGGCAAATTTAACCAAATTTCGGGATTTAAGATCAATCAGTCTAAATCAGAAGCCCTCAATATTAATCTACCAAAAGAAGTTGAAAAACTGATTGACCTCAATTTTCAGTTCAAATGGCAACCCTCCGCTATCAAATATTTAGGGGTTTATCTCACAAGGGAGTACAAAACTTTATATAAAGCAAATTTCCCCAAGATCATAAAGACGCTGGGGGAGGATCTCCGAACCTGGATGAAGGGGAGCATCTCATGGATTGGGAGGATACATAGCGTGAAAATGAATCTCCTCCCAAAGATGCTATATCTTTTCCAGAGTCTCCCTATCCCTTTGGTGCAGGCGGACATCCTCTCCCTCCAGTCAAAAATTATAAAATTTATTTGGAACGGGAAAAACCCAAGAATTGCTAAAGGAATATTAAAACGTCCCATTCATCCTGCGGAGGGTGAGCGGTGCCTTGCTTGCAGGCCTACTATAAAGCAGCCCAATTAGGGCAGATTTTCCAATGGCACACAGACCCAAGCCTACGGAGATGGGTTGAGTTGGAGAAGAGATGCTGTGCACCAATTGAAATCCGAAATTTAATCTGGCTACCCAGAGAAGGGGTACGCAAGATAAACAATCCGCTGCAGACCATGGTCAATTCATTATAAGTTTGGGAGGCCACGAAATTCAAATGTAATTTGACTACCAAAACATCATTAATGACACCAATAGTGGGCAACCCAGACTTCGCTCCGGACCTGAATAGCAAAAATTTCTTGATATGGACTCAGAAGGGCTTCTCCCGTCTAAAAGATCTGGAGGGCATAACGACCATACAAACATTTGACCAAATTAAATCCTCTAAGAATATCCCAAACAAATTTTTTAGGTACCTTCAGATCAGAGATTTCTACAATAAAACGCCAATTCGACCGGCGCGAACAAATTTTGAGCAGCTGTGTTCCAGAGATACGGACACAAGGGGACTCACATCTAGAATGTACAGGGAAGTGATCTGCCAGAAGTCGCCCATTGACAATAGACTGAGTTACATGAGACACTGGGAATCAGACCTAGGAGAGACTTTAGAGGACGACGAATGGGACAGAATTATACAGGCGGCGGCGAAAAGCTCAATCTGCACCACATTAAAGGAGAACGCATATAAAGTCCTTATGAGGTGGTATTACACTCCGACGCGCTTAGCGAAATTTGTAAAAGGCTACTCCCCTCTCTGCCCTAAACAGTGTGGGGAAGCAGCTGACCTCCGACATATGTTGTGGTCTTGCACTAAGGGGGCCCCTATTTGGGAACAAATCAGAGATTGGATTCAGCGGATTCTCGATTTGGAGATCCCCCTGGACCCGTGGCTGTTCCTATTGGGCATGCGGATCCAGGGTCTGTCAAATGCGTCGCATAAATTAATCGCGCATTTTGCTACAGCCACAAGATGTGAGATCGCAGCATTATGGAAACAGCAGGAGATACCAATTATCCCTAAGATCAAAAACAGAATTTGGCATGTCTGCTGGATGGAACAATTAACGAGTTTAGTTAATGACTCCGGCACAAATGTTCTAAAGGTCTGGGATCCATGGTTGACCCAGGTAGACATCCCAGGAGTGGACGCCACCTCAATCTTGCACTAATTAAACTAGGTGCGTTCTCCTTTAAGGGCAGATTAGACAACACGACTCAGCGACGCACAGTTAGCAGACCTTCATGTAGTCATAGAATAGGGAAAAACAAATAAAAGAAAGAAACCTCAGAAGAACCTGTCCCAGTTAAAACCCTTAGCTATTGCCTAAAAGGTTGAACAAGAGATATCTAAAAAACTGCACCAGAGCCTGGCAACCTACCACCTCCCTCCCACCCCTAACCTCTTTCCCTGTCCCCTTGTCAAGTTCGTCTGGTCTTGTTTGTAAAGTGTTAAGTGGATGTGTCTTCGAGGCGTCATTACATGTGTTTAACAAAACTGGAAATGTAATAATGGGCTGTGGAACATTGGCTGTATTTGTACTTTCCAATAAAAATTTAAAGTTGAAAAAACAAACAAACATTTTTTTATATTGCATTGAGTAATGGAAACCCAGGACAGTATTGGTGCTAGCTAGATATAAACACTCCAGACATGTACCAATCTTTAAACCCTTGGGTATTTAATGTTGGTACAGATAAGAAGCATGGCTTACTCCAACCCGTTTACCCTGTGGTCAAAATATTAGTACAGCTCAACCCCGTTATAGCGCAATCTGCTATAGCGCGATTATTAAGGGTTTCATATTTTTTTTTTTCATTTACAAACCTACTTTACATCCCTATCATTAAAATATATATATATATATATATATACACACACACACACACACACACACACACACACACACACACACACACAGTTAGGTCCGGAAATAATTGGACACTGACAGAATTTTCATAATTTTGGCTCTGTACGCCACCACAATGGATTTGAAATGAAACAACTGAGATGCAATAGAAGTGTAGACTTTCAGCTTTAATTCAAGGGGTTGAACAAAAATATCGTATGAAACGTTTAGGAATTGCAACCATTTTCATACACAGTCCCCTTATTTCAGGGGCTCAAATGTAATTGGACAAATTAACACAATCATAAATAAAATGTTAATTTTTAATACTTTGTCGAGAATCCTTTGCAGGCAATGACTGAAGTCTGGAACGCATGGACATCACCAAACGCTGGGTTTCCTCCTTTGTGATGCTTTGCCAGGCCTTTACTGCAGCTGTCTTCAGTTGTTGTTTGTTCGTGAGTCTTTCTGCATTAAGTTTTGTCTTCAGCAAGTGAAATGCATGCTCGATCGGGTTGAGATCAGGTGATTGACTCGGCCATTGCAGAATATTTCACTTCTTTGCCTTAAAAACATCCTGGGTTTCTTTCGCAGTATGTTTTGGGTCATTGTCCATCTGTAAAGTGAAGCGCCGTCCAATCAACTTCACTGAATTTGGCTGAATCTGAGCAGACAATATATCCCTATACACTTCAGAATTCATCCGGCTGCTTCTGTCTTCGTTCACATCATCAAAAACCACTAGTGACCCAGTGCCATTGTAAACCATGCATGCCCATGCCATCACTGCCTCCACCGTGTTTTTCAGATGATGTGGTACACAGCAACTCTCTTTTTTAGATGTCCTCATTACACAGACTAATGGGGAGTTACATACTGATCTTTTTAGAAAGGATACATACAGAAATGCCATTTTAAGGGCAGATAACCATCATCCTCCTTCTCTTATTGATGCATTACCTTTTTCACAGAAAGTCCGGGTCTGCAAAATCACGAGCAGGAAGGATAATATTGAACCAGCTATTGGAGAACTACGTAGTAGATTCCTGGCTAGGGGATATCCTCCTGCTGTGTTAGACCGGGCACTGGATAAAGAGGTAAGTGCTACCAAAAATAAGAAGGAGGACAGGCTTGTATTTACCACTACGTACAGTCATAAGCGAAGCAGAGGAAAAGACCTCCCAGCCCGACGCTACAAGCCTGGTAGACAGCGTGTATCACGCGCAGGCTGTATTAACCCCCAGCACATCGGAGACCAACCATGTAGGAATAAGCACTGTAGCTGTGATGAATCCTTGATCACATTGAACGGGAAAACACTGGACACGATGGGCCCTTGGTCCCTCTAAGGATTCATTTTGCTGGGGGTTAATACAGCATGCGCGTGATACACGCTATCTACCAGGATTGTAACATTGGGCTGGGAGGTCTTTTCCTCTGCTTCGCATATTGCTGGTTTGGCCACGGCTGCTCAGCCTGGAATTAAGACTTTCATTATTGACATTATAAGAAGAGGCTTATACCCCGTGAATATGTATGTAATCACTTAATTGGTGATTTGAGAACTGGAGTGCTATCGTTATTTTTTTTTCTAACCATTTATTTATTTATTTTTTGTGGCATCTATTTATTCACATTTTTTCTTTCTGTGGAACATTTTTTTTTATTTCTCTGGAGTGAGTATTCGTGCTATTCCTATCCTGTGTGTTTTTTATTATGGAAGATTATGTAGAAGTGGAGGATGAGGAAGGGGTTACTGATACCTATGCCTTTAACTGTGGAGACACTCACCGTCAGAGGAGGGCAGAGTCAGTTTTTGATGAAGGTGCTAATTTCATCTGTGAAGAGCCTGCTGACTTAATTACCCACTTCCTTACATTGGAAAAACTGTTATCACAGGACATTAGGTATTGGTGGGACATTACCACTCTTGAGAACTATGCTAGAGTTAAAAGGATTCCGTGAGGCTTACGCTTGAAAAAGGTACCGTCCTTTGGCTTTATTAATAAAGATTTTGAGAATGACTGGAAAGCCATATTAGATCATTGCTCATTTAAGCTAATCAAATTGATCATTAAGTATAAGCTAAATTAAAAAAAAGAAAGTGAGAGCCAATGTGAAAGTCCTACAGGATAAATTGAAAGGTTGCAGAAAAATGGAGAATTTTATTAAATATGACCAAACACTTTTAAGCAACGTGGGTGCTATGGAAAAGTCTCTAATGATTAAGAAACAACAAAAGTTTGATAGGGACAAGATAGACTATGAGAAGCAGCAAGTTTATATATGTCAACGCTACACTACAAACGCACAAAAGTCACAACCAAAATCTGGTTCTAAATATCAGAATAATAAAAAACAAGGTGACTCCAAGAACCCGAATAAATCCATCCTAAAACGCCATGGAAACGCTTCCAGTTTTGAGTCAGATGGTTCTGACTATGAGAGTCGTTCACTAGGCGTTTCCTTTTGTGATGATGATGATAATTGGCGAGTTAGATCTACCTCCCCTGAAACCGACTCTTCACAAAAATCTGTTATGATGCCGTCTCGGAAAGAAGATAAACCTTCATACTCCTTGTTTCAAAAGGAGTCAAAAAACGAAAGAGGACAAGGAGATCATCAAAGAAGAGAAGGGGGGAGGGGGATCCGGGGGATCGAGCAAAAGAAAGAAATATGCATAGGAGAAGTTGTGGATAATGTTATCAACATTTCACATAAGACTCTTACAGATGACCAGATTGCGGTTCTAAATAGAGGTTTAAATTTTGCCCCATACCAAGATTTTAATTTATTCAATACCATCATTGATCTCCAAAAATTAATTCGCAAATTGTCTCTTAAAAAATATTTTAATAGAAAAAAGGGACAACAGAGGTTCCACTATATTCCACTGATAGAGGTCTAGCTGAGAATGTTGATGGTATTGATGTTTCAATGGAGAATTTGGATTTGCATTCATTTCGTGAACAATGTGCTTTATCAGATCTTAGAGATCTTTATGATGAACAAAATCAGGATTTGGAGCCTGAGATCCCTTCCTCATTCAGCTTCTTTGGGCAATTACACTTAGGTCTTAAGAAGAAATCAACCTTTTGCCCTCATATTTTTAACAATCATAATATTAAGACCTTTGAGAAGCTGGTTGAGAGGGATCTCAGGTTATTGGCTAGGGGTATTGTACCCCGGGGGGTTCCCTCTTTAAATAAAACGAATCTGTCAGATATTGACTTCCAGGAGATGATTGCCCTCAGGGAAGATAGGTCTATTACAATCAAAAAGGCTGATAAGGGAGGGGCCATTGTGGTGCCCTCTTCTTCAGATTATCAGGCAGAGGCACTTAGATTACTTGAGGATGTTGAATCTTATACAAAATTGACATGATCCCACATGTGAGTTTTTACACCTTTTGAAAGCGATTCTTGAAGAAGGAAAGGCCCTATTTGTACTTAACACAAAGGAATATGAGTTTCTCTACAATGCCTCACCTATTGTGCCCATCTTCCACCATCTCCCAAAGATCCATAAGTCACTTGTCCGCCCTCCTGGGCGGCCCATTGTGGCCAGTATTGGATCTTTGGGAGATGGGTTATCACGCTACATTGATGGTTTTTTACAGCCACTGGTAAAAAATCTGCCTTCTTTTCTGAGAGATTCTATGGATCTTTTATCCGCTATAAAAAATGTTATGATAGAAAAAATTAAACTAAACATATACTAAGCGCTTAACCTATTAGCCTAACTTAACAATACACGATAATGATGGATAAGTGCTCTAAATGTTGGAATTCCCTTACAAAGATACAACAATAAACTAGTGAATTCTACAGACTAATATAACAAACTGAGAAGACGGCTGCCTAAGGATTGAAAAACCACAAACCTATCCACAAGGTAAGTACAACAATAGCTTAAAAACAAAAATAAAACAAACAATGAAAGAAAACAGAAATAGTCCTTGGCGCACTATCTGGTATATAAACCTGCAGAAAAATGAAGTCCAAAGATCTTGGTAGTGAGGATTGTTGGTCCGGAATCCAATCGTACTCAAAGTCCTCTGAGGTGGTGGAATCAGATTTGTGCGAATGATGCTTTAATGCATGCCAGACCAATATGATTGGGTTCAAAGCAGGATCTTAATGAATGTTGCAGATGTGTTTTGGGGTCAATGTCTTGGAAGGACTGGTGACCACTCCAGATGTGAAGTATTCAGAAATGTTACGTTCTTCCCTCTGAGCAATAATGACCTTCTGTATGTAGACTCTCTAATATGAGGAAAAAGCCTTAATGGACTGGTCATGCACAGCTGCATCTAAAGACTTAGTAAACAATTATTTGGAAGTCTGACTCCTCCTCCCTGTCAGACTTCCAAATAATTGTTTACTAAGTCTTTAGATGCAGCTGTGCATGACCAGTCCATTAAGGCTTTTTCCTCATATTAGAGAGTCTACATACAGAAGGTCATTATTGCTCAGAGGGAAGAACGTAACATTTCTGAATACTTCACATCTGGAGTGGTCACCAGTCCTTCCAAGACATTGACCCCAAAACACATCTGCAACATTCATTAAGATCCAGCTTTGAACCCAATCATATTGGTCTGGCATGCATTAAAGCATCATTCGCACAAATCTGATTCCACCACCTCAGAGGACTTTGAGTACGATTGGATTCCGGACCAACAATCCTCACTACCAAGATCTTTGGACTTCATTTTTCTGTCAGGTTTATATACCAGATAGTGCGCCAAGGACTATTTCTGTTTTCTTTCGTTATTTATTTTATTTTTGTTTTTAAGATATAAAAAATGTTAGTTGGAAAAAGACTTTTAGATGGGTGACATTGGACGTGATGTCACTTTACTCAATCATAGATCACGAGCAAGGGATTCGAGCAGTGGAATTTTTTCTTGATGCTTCTACATTGTCCATTTCATTACGTGCCTTTCTTTTGGATTCTATTATGTTTCTGCTCACCCATAATTATTTTTCTTTTGATGCACAATTTTATCTTCAGACACGGGGTACTGCTATGGGGACGTCATTTGCCCCCTCTTATGCTAATTTGTTTGTGGGTCTTTGGGAATCCACACACATTTTCGGTGCTGATAATTCTTTTCGTCATCAGATTATTTTCTATAAACGGTATATTGACGATTTGATTATGATTTGGGATGGGGATTTATTATCACTGCATGCCTTTATTCATACACTTAATACTAATTCTTTAAATCTTAAATTTACTTATGAAGAACACATGAATCACATCAATTATTTAGACATTACTTTATTTATTGACACGACAGGCACTATTCAAACGGACATTTTTAGAAAGCCTCATTCACGTAATACTTTATTGGAAGCAGACAGCAGTCATTCTAAATCATTCATTCGAAGTATACCCAAGGCTGAATTCCTTCGACTAAGACGGCTTTGTTCAAATGACGATTTATTTGAGCATCAAGCAGAGGAATTAAAAACTCGATTTGCTCAAAGAAAATATAATCACACTGATATTGAAGCAGCATATCTGTGTGTCAAATCTACAAACAGGATCGATTTGTTATCGAACTCGTCTGTGAAGTTCAAGAAGAAACATGAATTGGATCGAGTGACGTCTGCTCTATTTATCACCCAGTTTAGTCGCCAGGCTGAACAGATTCGTTCTATCAATTATAAACATTGGGGGACCCTCACTCTTGATAAGGACCTACATAGTTCAGTTAACCAGGGTCCAGCCATTACTTTTAGGAAATCCAAATCCTTATCTGACTATCTTTCTCCAAGATTGTTTGACTCTAAGAAGTCTAACAAATCTGTTTAAAATAAAAGGTTTTTTTAAATGTGGAAAATGTTGCGTTTGCTGCTATGCGAAACCAATTAAGTCTATTAAGACTATTTATTCTAAAAAGAACTATAGGATCCCATCCTTTATTAATTGTGACTCACAATTTGTCATATACTTTCTTACCTGTGGCTGTGGCCAAGGGTACGTGGGCTGCACTATACGCCCTGTTAAAAACAGAATCATGGAGCATATACGTTCCATTAAAAGAAAAGATTTCATGTTACCAGTTTCAAAACATTTTACTGACTGTCCTTCAGGAGGTCTATCAAATGTTCATTTTTCTGCTGTAGAACTGGTGCCCATGCCCATGAGAGGGGGTGATAGATTAAAGCTCCTCAACCAGCGGGAGATGTTTTGGATCCATTCTTTGGATACATTATCCCCTGCAGGAATTAATACAGAATGGGATCTAGAAAAGGTGAAGGGAAACACAAAATGGATGTGCCCCCTAAAAGAATTCACTTAAATGCACACCATAACAGTGTAAAAATTAACTTTTAATAAATTTACTTAAAACATATATTACCAAAGTAATGTGTAATGTGAATTAAAAATATATTAAATCAACGCTATCAGGCAACCTTGTCGTCAGTTATAAGTTCATACTATCCCATTTAACCACTTAATAATGGTGGGATATGGAGGACACAGATTGCTAGGAGTCAGGGTGTTAACCCCTCTGGAGCAACGGTGAGACCCAATAATGGAAGTGTATAGATGTACACAAGTGAGTGGCCAATGGGTTAAATGTCCAGCTACCTTGCTAGATCAGCCAGCACTGCGCACTATAATGGAGACTTTAGTGTGTTAAAATAAGAGTGCTAGAGTGATAAAGCTGGCAAATGCAGTGATAATGGTAGTACATACACTGCTTGTCCGGGATGGGAAGGGAGCGAAGATAGCAGGGATACACCATGAAAAATAAAAAATAAATGCATACAATAGTGTAATAAGTTCTTTTCAATCTGGATAAAACATGTATGTCTTGGCTCTATAGCAATGCCTACTTACAGTAGGTCAAAAGGTAAAAAGCATTGATCTACACAGCAGGTAGAAAGGTGTCAGGATCTTCAGGAACAACAGCCCAGGTTTACAGCATAAGAAATCAGCACCTCAGCTCAGACGTCAGTAGATGTGAGTGGATCAGAGACATGCAAAAGAAAGGCAGACCATAGTGTCGATCGTGCATAAAATTTATATAAACAAACAACAAATTTTAGGAATTGTACTCACATTGTGTACATAATCATAGTTCACATAAGGCTTTACTTGAGGCAAATGGAGTGCTGGTTCAGTGTGGAGCAGCTCACCGGGGATCTTCTCCTTAGACTCACAACAGACCGGGTGGGAGATGGCGTCTGACGTCACATCCGCTGTTGGGGTGACGGCATCCGGTCTTGGAGGCAAACGGTGGGGGAACTCAGCAACTCTGAAGCCTTCAGTAGAAAGAGCAGCTGCAGCAATGAAAGTGGCTCTACGCGTTTCGTCGTACTAGACAACTTCCTCAGGAGCATTCATTGAGGAGAAGATCCCCGGTGAGCTGCTCCACACTGAACCAGCACTCCATTTGCCTCAAGTAAAGCCTTATGTGAACTATGATTATGTACACAATGTGAGTACAATTCCTAAAATTTGTTGTTTGTTTATATAAATTTTATGCACGATCGACACTATGGTCTGCCTTTCTTTTGCATGTCTCTGATCCACTCACATCTACTGACGTCTGAGCTGAGGTGCTGATTTCTTATGCTGTAAACCTGGGCTGTTGTTCCTGAAGATCCTGACACCTTTCTACCTGCTGTGTAGATCAATGCTTTTTACCTTTTGACCTGCTGTAAGTAGGCATTGCTATAGAGCCAAGACATACATGTTTTATCCAGATTGAAAAGAACTTATTACACTATTGTATGCATTTATTTTTTATTTTTCATGGTGTATCCCTGCTATCTTCGCTCCCTTCCCATCCCGGACAAGCTACTATTGAAAGGAATCTGTACACATTCCTGGAAGGTTGAGAATTTGATCAGTGATCACCTTGACACATTTTATTTTGAATTTTAATTTTGTGCACTATTTTATCACAGATTGGGTGTGGTTAGCGCCGGTAACAAATCACTTTAAGTTCACTTAGTACATACACTGCAGCATAGACCTGCCAGACACGGCAGTGCTGTGCAAGGAAAGCAGGCACACTCACTATAAAATTAAAGGATTAAATAAATAACTAACTAATGGGATCAACACAGTTAGAGCCAGGAGACTGCTGACACTACATTAAAACAGCTCCAAGTAGGAGACTGACAACATTGCGCGTCCAACGCGCGTTTCCCTCCAGCAAAGGAGCTTCTTCAGGGACAAATTTTAAATCTAAAACATTTTTCATGAACATTTTGTATGAGTATTCTTGCTATGCTTCCGTCTCACGATGATAATAATGATTGTCTGTTTATTAAGTTATTTATTATTGTCATTTTTTTCTGCTTTCTAGTGATCAAATAAGATATATATTTATTAATGAATTCAATTGTCCTACATTTTCTTTTGGCATCTATTCTTCTTTATTATTTATTATTTGTTTTCCTTTTTCTAACTATATATTTACTTTTTTCTAGAATAATATTGTGTTTTACATACTGTATGTCCTTTAAACCATATCTATTGTGTCTAGGAGTTTGATGATATACCATTCATATGCCATCTTATGATATTAAAATTAACAAATCAATGGGTTAAATATACATTGAATATTCACTATAGATTTGGACATGTGTATGTTTATGTTTCCACAGTTGATATATATGTGTTATTGATATTTCTTTTGTATGTGATTGGTCTTTTTTATTAATTTTTTACCTGTTTATTCCCTCTATGTGGATCTCTTCCCTCTGAGCATTACGCCCCTTTCCTGTGTTTCATTTCACAGGGAATTTGTGTCCTGGGGGTTTGTGTTTACCTGGACACAGGTGGGCGGTGCTTTTGAGGGTGTAAACCATATAAGAGTTTGATTAAGACCAGTGAAACTACTCTTTGATAAAGCGCACCATGCGAGAGGTTTCTCTTTTTAATTCGTTATGTCCCAATAAATAATTTGTTATTTTTTCTATTAGCCTCCAGTTCTCGTTTTTTCATAGTTGTGATCCAAGTCTTTTCCTTCCTGCTTACTACGTACAGTCAAGCTGGTGGTTTTATTAAATCTACCAGTCTTAAACACTGGCATATTCTGCAAAATGATGATATATTATCTGAAAGTTGCTGTGTACCACCAATGGTGGCATTCAAAAGAGGGAGGAATCTGGCGGATAGCCTGATACATGCAGATAATGAGGGTAACTACAGAACTCCTCATTTTCTGGAGGGTGGCAGACCGGGTAACTTTAGATGCATGAGCTGCTCGGTCTGTAACAGTCTGACTACCGGTAGTCAATTCAGTCACCCCCCAAAGCGGGAGAATCATAAAAATTAAAAATAGACGCCCCACAGCGTGTGCTCCGCTGCTACAGAGACTGGAACAGTGAAAGACATTATTGCTTGGCACGGCGAATTGGCTGTACTGCTGTTCAGCTGAACTGGAGCCCTCCTAAGTACTACCTTGAGGCTGAGGGCTGTACTAACAGCTAACCGATTGGAAGACCACCCAGGCCCTACCCCCGAGGCTGAGGGATTGAGAAGGAGAGAGCCACGACATCTCTATTGGCGTCCGTTGGTGCTTGGGTAACATTAACCCTGAAATGATTGTTTTTTCTATCTAAATGTACGCTTAATACTCACCTTTATTTTGTGGTTACTAATATAATTTTTAATGCACTATGAGCGTTGTGCGCTGTGTTTTTTTGTATTTCTGTTTGCTATTAGGGGGTATTTGAGCCATCCCTGGTGCCACAGCTGCAGACGTTCCATATACTCTACGTGTTTAAAGGTCACCTCTTTTTGTACATCACTATATCACCTCACTTTTATTGATTGTAGTAGCGCACTATATCTTTTCACATTTTCTCACTCCAGATAGGGAGACTTTCTTATTGAGACGTGAAGCATTCTGGATACATGCTTTAAATACCAGCAACGGTATGGGTCTTAATGAGCAACAGAATTTAAAATGCTTCCTTAATAGAAGGTAATTTTTTGTCTTTCTACAGGCATATTTGATCTTGCACCATCCATGGACTCTGCACTTACCTATTGGGAAGATTATCCTTTTTGTGTGGTTTTTTTCCCTTCCCTCCCTCCCCCTTCTCTCCCCCCCCCCCCTGGCTGTGTGTACCCATTTCTGACTAGGTATACACACTAGTATATTCTAAATACTGATGTACTGCATATTCTTATGTGGCATTTCACGGTAACTTTGCAGGATTATACTGATGTCATCAGCAGTATACAGTCACATGTTTTTAATAGTATATTGCTGTATTAGTTTTGTGCACATATGCTTTATGAATATTTTGGTGTGTGGTTTATTTACACTTTCAGGGTGATTTATAGGAGTGTGTCACTCCTCCCTGCTCTGAAACTGATCCCATGGCGACGCATACATCTTTGTCCAGCCCTGTGAGTACAGTCTTGATTGGTGCACACCCCCCCCTTCCCCCCGACGGGCGGGTCACGCTGACGTCATCATGGGGGAGTGTTCAGTCTGGGGAGAGGTGTGGCTGTGGCTGCATTCCTCCAAGACAGCTCTATGCTGTATTGCCAGGGATTTAGACCTAGACGTCTGACGTCACTAGGGGGCGCCATATGGTAGCTCTGACATCACTAGGGGGCGCCATATGGTAGCTCTGACGTCACTAGGGGGCGTCAACATCCTGGTTATGTGGCAGAGCGGGGAGAGTATCAGGGGGGTGGTATATATTGTGACTGTTTTCTTGTGTTTGGCAGCCTTCACCTTGAGAAAGGCAGTATTAGACTGCCGAAACGTTGGACTTTATGGCATATTAAACCTCCTTTGAGTAAGACCGTGTGCCTGCTTCTTCTTCTTTGTGCGGCTACAGGAAGGGTCAGGAGACAGGGAGGACAGAGGCAGGAGAAACCCATCTGACTCCGGCCTTGCCTGTCCCTACGAATACAAACATACAACCCCTCACTGAATAACATAGCCCTAATCCCATGTAATAATCCTGGGTGTAAACAAAATAATGGTTTTATGAATATTGTAATGGTTTATTAGGGACCTAGGAGGTGGCTAGTGGGGCTGTTATGTGTATTTTTGTTTATTGTGGGTAGTGGGGGTGGATGAACGGGGTATTGGCCCCAAGGATGGGTGTTTAGGCCTACCGGGTGGGGGGGGGTAGCGGGAGGGGTTAACCCCTTCATTACCTTAGCGGTATTAACCACGAAGTTAAAGAAGAGGTTAAGTCATCCTGCAACCCCCTGGCAAGGCCTAAACACCCACCCAGGGCCAAATACCACCTTCACCCACCCCCGCTACCCACAATAAGCCTGGCACGGGTGTATAACCCCTTCATTGCCTTGGCGGTAATGAAGTTGCCTGTAAATGCATTTTTTATGCATCGGATTCATGCCGGGGGTCTCTGGTGCTGATATTAATGGATATCAGCTCTGGGACACATGCATGTTATTTTCATCGCAGCTTCACCCCACCTTCTTGCCAACTTTTGTGGCGGGACAATTTGGAGAAGAAACAGCAATTTTAAAGTGGCGATCAGCCGCAATAAGCTGATCAGGGCTTATAGAATTGAGCGTGTTTGAAAAACTGGCGATCAGTGCTGAAAAGTGGCTTATCACCGCGCGTCTGCCGATTTTATTTATTTATTTATTTTCCGGCAAAAAAAACCCGGTTATTTTTGCTCTAATCGCCAGCTTCTCTGGGCTTTCTGAATCGCTGTAGGCTTTTTTGGCTATAAACTGGTGATAAGTGGCTTATCGCTGCTTACTGCATGAGGGCCTTAGGGAGGATTTGTTCCTGTAAAGTACACCTAGTTTGGCATAGGATTTGGATGTCAGGGTATCAATGTGCATCCCAAATGTTAAATGGGAGTTGAACTATATGCCCAGATATTTCAAACAAGTAACAGGGGCTAGGATGGTATTAGAGCTGGTTTTTATCTGAAGCTCTGTCATTGGCAGCTTTAGCAATTTAGCTCTGGTCCCAAATACCATTGTTACAGTCTTGTCAGTGTTTAAAATCAGTTTGTTTTGGGAAATCCAGTTTCAAGTCTCAAAAAATCAGATTGAAGTATGTGTTCAAGGTCAGAGAGGCGAGGGCTGCGTGCATATAGGATCAGATCCAAGGCCTCTCACAATAACCTGTTAGGAATATTATTTTCTCATCTATCCGACATAAGTATAAAATATACTCTACCAAGACCCCTAATACAGAGTTACCCACCTTATACGGGAGCAGCTGCCAGACGAGTACAGTAAATGTATCTTATTTCTTTTACCACTGGAGGGCAGCGTGGAGTTGCAAGGAGTGGCGCCCGTAAGGACGACGTGCCAGTTAGGCGGAAGGAGACGCGCACACACTTTTATGTGAAACGGATATTTTTGGGGAGGGATTTAGTAGTCTGAGTGAGAAAATTGATATTTTGTCACAATGGAAAAATGGAAAAATTAACCATTTAAATATGCACAGATTTTATCCCACGTTTGGAAATTAGGGATGTTGCCTAAAAGTCTGAGAATGCATTAAGTGCCACCCACGGGCTTTAATGAAGCAGCATTTGTGGGATAAAGGGAACAGCATCCTGTATAAAGGTATTTTGGGCTCGATATAAATAATTGAAGCCAAAAACTAATATTAAGTAAATTGAGAATGGAAAAATATTCAGCACAAACGTACAGAATGTGATATTCTGAGAGATCTTACAGATGTTATCAAATCCCACAATGAATATATAGAAAATGTCTGTATAGAACGAGTCAAACAAGAATATGCCAATAAAACGTTTAATTGGGAGATACAGGGGCCACAATTCAGGTCAGTTAGCTGGAAGAAGGGAAGCCGGTCAGCCAGAAGAGCAGGTCCTCCGGTCAGCCAGAAGAGCAGGTCAGCCGGTCAGCTCTGAGATCAGCATTACTTATATCCCCTAAACGTTGTCCCCTGCATGTAATGCGCAGAACAGCCTGCACTGCATATACTGTACATGAGATACTTAACCCTTTCTTTTCGCTCGACTCTAATCTGAATGATTTGCTAATTGGTTTGTAATTAGAGAGATATTTGTAGCAGAATCCCATGTATGTTCTTTTTACCTTTTTAGATACCGTTTTGTGTAATAAAAGATATGAGATCAGAGGGGCTTCCTGTTTGCACTCGTGTTTTGGCAGAAGTGTATATGTGACCCTATAAATCTCCCTCACACCCGGCTTGGCAGCGTGACACTAGTGCAATGACCTGGGGAAGAATCACTGAGCTGTTAGCAATAGATACAACGGATAGAAAAGACACTACACATAGGTTGGATTAAAGAGAGTATTTTATTGAAATAATGAATCTCTTTGCTGGTAGGGGCCTGCAGCACATTGCAGAGCAATATAGTAACACGCAGAGCAATGCACTGCAGGCCCCTCCGGCAGCAAAGGAGTGAAGACCAATGCAGGGTGTATAAAGATCTCACTGATAATTCATGCACAAAGGGCAATTTGTTGCTGTGATCCAGAGGAAGGCGAAACATAACCCCTGCTGTGCAATGGGGGAAAAAAATTCCTTCCTGACCCCATTAAATGGCGATCGGAGGGTCCCTGGATCACTGCGCAGTGAGATCAGATGGAGCAGCACAGATCAGCGTTGTTATACACAGGGGCACACTCAGTATATAGAGATGTGGGTGATGGGGCCCTTGTGCCCCTGTGTATAACTCACCTGCTCCCCCATCCCCCTGCATATCTATCCCATTCACCCCTTTTCCTCCCGCATACCTCGCAGGGCCGGCCGGCCATTAGGCGGTCGCCTAGCGCGCAAAGGTCCTAGGGGCGCATTAATAATCATTATTATTTTTTTTCTTATTATTTCTAATTTATTTATCTTTTTTTTAAAATTATTATTCTTTTTTTTTATCCAGTATTTTGGCGCCCTTTTGTTTTTATGTTGCGTCGCGCTGGGGTGCGGTCGCACCCCCTGCAGTCCCGATAGCTACGCCACTGTTTATTTTATTATTTTATTTATCTTGTTATTTTTTATACAACTGGGGCACAAATTTTAAGTTTCGCCTCGGGCGCATGAAACCCGTGCTCCGGCCCTGCTCCTTGTTCTCTCTCACCCTCTCACGCCCAATATCCCTATCTCCCTCTAGTACCTGCCCCTCCCGCAGCCTTCCTGATCTTATCTGCCTCTCCTGCGGTCAAACCAACTTCTCAGGGCCCCTAGAATACCCCTGTATCTACGCCCTGGCTCCTCTGCTACCTGCTCCCGGCTTCTTCTCCGCCTAAAAAAGGTGAAGCAGCAGATCTGTCCGCACCTCTCGTATTCTCCTACCTGCTCCTGGGGTCTTCTCCTCCGCCTAAAAAAGGTGAAGCAGCAGATCCGGCCACACCTGTCGTATGCTCCTTGGTCATCGTACACCACGTCTGCCTCCTCGGCCGCCTTGTAGCCCACCTCATTGTTCCACTTGACGCCCGCTTTTTCGTATGCCTCGTCGTCCGCCTCGTAGCCCGCCTCGTTGTCTGGTGGCACAAAGGGCACCACCTTCGTGCGTGTCCTGACCTGCAGGAGACATGAAGTGTTTGTAACCAGGGACAGTGATACTCTGTATCGCAAGAGCTCCTGTGCCACTTATACCCCCTCCGCAATACCACGTTATACCGCCCTCCACAGGGCAAATACCCGTTATACCCACCTCCCCAGGCCCAGTACCCAGTTATACAACCCTCCCAAGGCCCAGTACCCTGTTATACACCCCTCCCAAGGCCCAGTACCCTGTTATACGCCCCTCCCCAGGCCCAGTACCCAGTTATACAACCCTCCCAAGGCCCAGTACCCTGTTATACACCCCTCCCAAGGCCCAGTACCCTGTTATACGCCCCTCCCCAGGCCCAGTACCCTGTTATACACCCCTCCCAAGGCCCAGTACCCTGTTATACACCCCTCCCCAGGCCCAGTACCTGTTATACCCACCTCACCAGGCCCAGTACCCGTTATACCCACCTCACCAGGCCCAGTACCCATTATGTACCCCTCCCCAGAAGGTCATATTTCTATTTATCAAAAATACATTGAGTAACCTCTGGTTTTCAGGCATGTCCTAGGGGAGTTATCACAGAGACACAGAAACGTCGCTGAGTTTGGTGAGTAACTCCCTTAACCTCTCAGCAGTTGAATTCCCCATTAGGCGCTTAACACGTTAAAAACAAGCGTTGCTATTTCTCTGCATGAAGTTGCAGGTAATTGGAAGAGTTACACAGTGACGGCTATTTCATCACTCACCTTCTTCTCCCGAAACGGTCTTTTCTGTCTTATTTCCGGCTTCACATCGGATATCCATATCCATTCTTGGCCTCTGATCTGTATGCAAGACAATGCTTTAAGACAGGGTTGCGCAACCTTTTTCCCTGCTCCCCCCTCCCCCCTCCCCACCTTGTCTCCGACGTTCTGATGTAACGACGTCATGTGATATCACGTTGCTATGGCAATGCCACATCATGTGACGCCACGTTGCTGTCGCCAGAAGCCGCCGGAGACAAGGAAAGGGAACTTACAGAGGACTTGCGCGCGATTTCCGGCATTTAATTTAAATGCTGTGGGGAAGAGCGAGGGGCCACTGTAAGCGCCGAGCCCCTCCTCCCAAGAAAATGTCGCGCCCCTCGATTTGCACACCCCTGCTTTAAGAGATATTCTGGGACCCTCCAACTCCTCCATCGGACCCTTCCTCATACTCATATTGACTGACCTTGCAGTGCTCTGCCCTGACTTGCACTGACCTGCTATGATGCCTCTCAAAATACCATGCTAACTCATTCTGAACATACATGTGTCCTTTCTACATGTTACTCAGCTTGTATGGGCCACAGACAGCTTTCCCGGGGTCCAGGACTAGTTTCCACCGGGGACCCTCACCCATGGGTCGGCGACCTTGCGAGAACCCACCCCCCCCCCCCAACCTGTTTTCTCTTGCACTGCCATAGACTACAACATTTCGGCCTGCTGGTCTTTTTCAGGTAAAGTGGCTAAACCCACTAAATCCAGCAAAGAAAGGCCAGCAGCCAAAACATTGTAGTCTGTGGCACAATAAATTATCTTTTTTTATTCAAATCTGTGTGCCCTTTTCCATCAATCTTATTGTATACATTGGACGAAATGCCGGTCTTCCCTGAGACTAAGGGGCACTGGTAAAAGTATCACTAATTGTTTTTTTTGGTATGCAGCAAATCCCCATCATTTTTGCGTTCTCTTGCTCTGCCCCAATCTGACACACCACCTTGCTCTCTCACCCCCCTCTTACACTGCCCCATCACCCTTCCCTTCCCCAAAGGTTGTCCTTTAATCAGATCTTACCCAAATTGTCTCCATCTCCCTTGGAAATGTTCTGTCTTTAAGCTGTGTGGCTCCTCTTGATCCGAACTTTCTTAGCTGACCCCTTTAGGTTTCGGCTCCGAGGGTCTAAAAAATAAGCGACTCCGAAAAGATGTGAAATATGCACAAGGGTCCTAAAATATTTATCTAATGGGGCTCTGAGGGGGAGACTTAAATACTAGTTAATATAATCTATTTAACTAACAAATATGATCTATTAAACTAAGAAATATAATGTATCAAACTAAATAAATATCTATTAAACTAATAAATAGAATCTATTGTACTAAGAAATATAATCTATTCAACTAAATAAATATAATCTATTTAAAAACAATACAATAAAAAGCTGGAGAAATGATACGTCAACCAAGCCACAGATGTGATGCCAATGAGCGTTGAACTCCTTGCAGATCCACCGTCAGCTGGTTGTGGCAGAAAGTGGTGACATGCAGTAGAACAGAGTGGTTGAGCTGTAACCACGGCAGTCAGGTCAGAAATCAACACAATATTTTTTGAAATTTAGAATGAGAATGTTCAATATGTCACATTCTGGGCTCAGACCCTGAGCCCTGTCACATGTTAGCAGCTTGTGATAATAGAAGATATCCATATACTGGGATGTGATAAGAGACATGAAGGTCATTTTATACTGGGTCCCATAACCTGCTTTATATGAAGTATCATTTTACACTAATTAGTAGAGATGCTACATTTTGAAAAATAGCGCTTTTGGCGACATTGTTCATTTTCTCTACAAATGATAAATGAAAAAGTTGGATAAAACGTTATATGTGTGTGTGCGCGTGCAATATATATATATATATACACATATACATACATACACATATAGTATGTTTATATATATATATCATACTATATGTATATATATTGTCTGTTTTATACACACATACACGTGTGTGTATATGTATGTGTGTGTGTGTGTGTATATATGTGTGTGCGTGTGTATATATATGGTATAACCCAGAGGTGCGCAAAGTGGAGGGCGGGAGATTTTTCGGGGGGGGGGGGAGGCGCACGGGCGGTTGCAGAGGCCCCGCGCACTTCCTCGAGGCATTAAAATTAAATGCCGGGGGATCGCGTGAGGCCTCTGCAATGCTATTACTTACCTTGACTCTGCCGGCGTCACTCGTGTCCATGGCAACGCGGTGTTAAATTACGCCGCGGGGTCATGTGACGTCACCCTCGTCAAATGCCGCTGCCGGTCACGTGACGCCGCATCAAGGTAAAGGAGGGGGTGGGGGCGCGAGCTCCCCTGGTATAACCAATAAATAATATAGCTGATATAGCAATTTGGTTGTGGCTAGAGAAAGATTATAGTGGCAGTGAGAATTAGTGGCCAGAATTAATAACTAAAAAGTAGCTGTAATAAAATAATAATAAACACTATGCCTAAACACAATAACAGTCCAGAAACTTAGCTCTAATAGCTATGTTATAACTCAATCATAAAAGGATCCAATTCGGGCATCCTCTGGAGTCCTGGCAGCTCTCTTCGGGGAAACAACCACCTCCTCGATAGATACCTAAACAAAAAAAAAGAAGAGAAAGCGCCCGCTCCATGTGTAAATTCGGTTTAACAATTTCATTTCCTGGACAAGATAAAAATAACAAACTCACAAACATCCGTTTGGTAAAAGCGTTGTATGAGACAGGCTCGTGCTCCGTGGTAATCCGGTGGTCAATCCGGTGGTCAATCCGCAGCTCCAGACTTTGGACGATGACCGGGAAACTCGATAGGCTGCGCCCCTTGCAGTGTGGTCCTCCGGCAATCTGTAGTATGCAGTTGTGATTCCACTCTGTAATTCCGGTGTCTCGCCTTGTTCGCGTACCAACTTCCCTTCCGGCGTCAAGACGGATAGTGTGGCAATAGCAACGAGAAGAATGTACCTACGTGTTTCTTCAGCACACGGCTGATTTCATCAGAGGATAATGCTACAACTCAGTCGTAATGGTTTTATAGTCCTACAGTCCAATTGGTAATGGCATAATAGATCACATATGTTACTGATTTTAGATAATAATAGATTCTTGTATGACACACACACACGAACACATATACATATATATATATATATATATATATATATATATATATATGTATATATATATACATACACACATATATATATTTACACACACATACATATATTTACACACACACATATATATATATATATCTTATACTATATTAGTGAAAGCACTGTATGTTTGCCTGCCTGGATGTCCGGTGTCCCTAGGGGAAATCTCATTGGTCCCTTGGGTCGCCCGCCCCCGCACACCTCTCATTGGCCTGAGGCGGAGTGACGGCCCACACACACACACACACACACACACACACACACACACACACAACACAGCAGCTCTATACACACACACACACACAACACAGCAGCTCTATACACACACACACACACAACACAGCAGCTCTATACACACACACACACACACACAACACAGCAGCTCTATACACACACACACACACACAACACAGCAGCTCTATACACACACACACACACACAACACAGCAGCTCTATACACACACACACACACACACAACACAGCAGCTCTATACACACACACACACACAACACAGCAGCTCTATACACACACACACACAACACAGCAGCTCTATACACACACACACACACACACACACAACACAGCAGCTCTATACACACACACACAACACAGCAGCTCTATACACACACACACACACACAACACAGCAGCTCTATACACACACACACACAACACAGCAGCTCTATACACACACACACACACACAGCAGCTCTATACACACACACACACACACAACACAGCAGCTCTATACACACACACACACCCTCTGTCCGCCCCCCTCCCCCCCCCCCCTCACGTGCGCCATCCTGCACTGGCTCCGGACGGGAAGCGCGGCCGCCTCCTACCCCAGCCGCTCCCTTACCTCCCCGGCGCTACCACCCCGCTCAGGTAAGTCACTGTGCGTCCCGCCTCCAGCCTCAGGCCCCACTGCGCGTCCCGCCTCAGCCTCAGGCCCACTGCGCGTCCCGCCTCAGCCTCAGGCCCACTGCGCGTCCCGCCTCAGCCTCAGGCCCACCTGCGCGTCCACGCCCCTCAGCCTCAGGCCCACTGCGCGTCCCGCCTCAGCCTCAGGCCCACACAGGGCGCTTCCCTACCGCCGCTCAGCCAGACGCCACATCGAGCGGGCGCCGGGGGCGGGGGGGGGGGAGCGTGAGTCTTAGGCCCACACAGGGCGCTTCCTGCAGCCGCCTGCACGCCTCACTCAGCAGGACGGCACATCGGGGGACCAAGCGGCCGCCGGGGGGGGGGAGGCGCGAGTCACAGGGAACGGGGGGGGGGGGGAGTCACGGGGAACGGGGGGGGGGGGGGGGAGTCACGGGGAACGGGGGGGGGGGAAATGCCCATACATAAATTATGACAATACATATGCCCACCGCTCTCCACCCCCCCCCCACTTCCCCTTTTCCCACCCCTCCCCACTTCCCCCCCCCCCTGCCCCCTCCCCTCCCCCCCCGCTCCCCTTTCTCCCCCCCGCTCCCCTTTCTCCCCCCGCCCCTCTCCCCCCCGCTCCCCTTTCTCCCCCCCCCGCTCCCGCCCTTTCTCCCCCCCGCTCCCCTTTCTCCCCCCCGCTCCCCTTTCTCCCCCCCCCGCTCCCCTTTCTCCCCCCCCCCGCTCCCCTTTCTCCCCCCCCCGCTCCCCTTTCTCCCCCCCGCTCCCCTTTCTCCCCCCCCCCCGCTCCCCTTTCTCCCCCCCGCTCCCCTTTCTCCCCCCCGCTCCCCCTTTCACCCCCCCCCCCGCTCCCCTCTTTCTCCCCCCCCGCTCCCCTTTCTCCCCCCCCGCTCCCCTTTCTCCCCCCCCGCTCCCCCTTTCTCCCCCCCCCCCGCTCCCCTTTCTCCCCCCCCCCGCTCCCCTTTCTCCCCCCCCGCTCCCCTTTCTCCCCCCCCCCGCTCCCCTTTCTCCCCCCCCGCTCCCCTTTCTCCCCCCCCCGCTCCCCTTTCTCCCCCCCCCGCTCCCCTTTCTCCCCCCCCGCTCCCCTTTCTCCCCCCCCCGCTCCCCTTCTCCCCCCCCGCTCCCCTTTCTCCCCCCCCGCCTCCCCTTTCTCCCCCCCGCTCCCCTTTCTCCCCCCCCCGCTCACCCTTTCTCCCCCCCCCCGCTCCACCCTTTCTCCCCCCCCCCGAAACCTTTACAACAAATACTCACCTATTTTCCACGAGTTATAAATAATACTACCTATTACGCATTTACATCCCGGGCAACGCCGGGTCTCTCAGCTAGTATATATATATATATATATAGTGAAACCAGGTGTCCCCACCAAGGAGACAAAAACAGCACTCAAGGTATATGTGTAGAGGTATAAGTACCCGTGTTAGCCGAGCTTCAATAATCATAAAATAATAAAAAAATAATATCATCTATTTATTTTTGATTATATATATATATATATATATATATATATATATAGATAGATAACAGCAGGCACTTCAAAGGCTCCAAAGAAATAAGTGCTTGTTCAACAAAAATTACAGGAAACCAGGTGTCCCACCAAGGAGACAAAAAAAACAGCACTCAAGGTATATTGCAAAAGTGTATTTGAAAAAAGCAGGCACATATAAATCCAACGTTTCGGTCCTGTATAGGGCCTTCCTCACGCCCCTGAGGAAGGTCCTATACAGGACCGAAACGTTGGATTTATATGTGCCTGCTTTTTTCAAATACACTTTTGCAATATACCTTGAGTGCTGTTTTTTTGTCTCCTTGGTGGGACACCTGGTTTCATATAATATATATATTATAATATATATATATTTATATATATACAAATACAACTGTATGCTCATCTGCATGTCTTAGGCAGGTCTGCAACCCCGCCTTTCCCCATTATCACCCAGCATACAGCACTTCCACTGCAGCAAGGGATTCTGGGAAATGACATGCAAATGAGCACACAGTGTCACTTTTTGCCTCAAAAACCATTTTTAACATGGTTCCCTATAGGCTTAAGCTTGCTGCATGGTCACAGCTTTGAGCACAGCCAGGGTTAAGGTGCATACCCAGAAAACCACCCACAGACAGCTGTTTCGACCTTAATGGGTCTCATCAGTGTGGGTTGATTTAACTGGGTATGCAAAGAGGCTATGGGATAGGCTATACCTAATACTGAGTTAAGTTATGGTGAGTAAAAAAAGTGACAAAAACCCTCCACAGGAAAGCAAATATGCAAATACAACTGTATGCTCATCTGCATGTCTTAGGCAGGTCTGCAACCCCTCCTTTCCCCATTATCACCAGCATACAGCACTTCCACTGCAGCAAGGGATTCTGGGAAATGACATGCAAAAAAAAAAAAATATATATAATATATATATATATATATAATCTTCTTCTCTCTGAAGAAGACCGTTTTAGTCGGAACGCGTTGGAGTGAGAGTCCTGTGGAGTGGACCCTACCCTTTTCCATGACAGGAGGCCTTGGCTATCTGTAAATTGGCCTTTCACACCTACGCTTTAATGGTGATGTATTTACATCTTTAATACTCGAGCATTTATTGCCTCCATTTCTGCAATTACTATTTTACAACAACAGCTATCTCCTTACGTTATGTGCACAAATCTGCAGTGTGTGTAGAGGTATATGTGCATGCTTGGATCAGAGCTGCTTGTGTGGAGAGGTATATGAGCATGCTTGGATCAGAGCTGCTTGTGTGTAGAGGTATATGTGCATGCTTGGATCAGAGCTGCTTGTGTGTAGAGGTATATGTGCATGCTTGGATCAGAGCTGCTTGTGTGGAGAGGTATATGTGCATGCTTGGATCAGAGCTGCTTTGTGTGTAGAGGTATATGTGCATGCTTGGATCAGAGCTGCTTGTGTGTAGAGGTATATGTGCATGCTTGGATCAGAGCTGCTTGTGTGTAGAGGTATATGTGCATGATTGGATCAGAGCTGCTTTGTGTGTAGAGGTATATGTGCATGCTTGGATCAGAGCTGCTTGTGTGGAGAGGTATATGTGTATGCTTGGATCAGAGCTGCTTGTGTGTAGAGGTATATGTGCATGCTTGGATCAGAGTTGCTTGTTTGTAGAGGTATATGTGCATGCTTGGATCAGAGCTGCTTGTGTGTAGAGGTATATGTGCATGCTTGGATCAGAGCTGCTTGTGTGTAGAGGTATATGCGCATGCTTGGATCAGAGCTGCTTGTGTGGAGAGGTATATGTGCATGATTGGATCAGAGCTGCTTGTGTGTAGAGGTATATGCGCATGCTTGGATCAGAGCTGCTTGTGTGTAGAGGTAATATGTGCATGATTGGATCAGAGCTGCTTGTGTGGAGAGGTATATGTGCATGCATGGATCAGAGCTGGAGTGTGTGTAGAGGTAAATGTGCATGCTTGGATCAGAGCTGCTTGTTTGTAGAGGTATATGTGCATGCTTGGATCAGAGCTGCTTGTGTGTAGAGGTATATGTGCATGCTTGGATCAGAGCTGCTTGTGTGGAGAGGTATATGTGCATGCTTGGATCAGAGCTGCTTGTGTGTAGAGGTACATGTGCATGCTTGGATCAGAGCTGCTTGTGTGTAGAGGTATATGTGCATGATTGGATCAGAGCTGCTTGTGTGGAGAGGTATATGTGCATGCGTGGATCAGAGCTGCAGTGTGTGTAGAGGTATATGTGCATGCTTGGATCAGAGCTGCAGTGTGTGGAGAGGTATATGTGCATGCTTGGATCAGAGCTGCTTGTGTGTAGAGGTATATGTGCATGCTTGGATCAGAGCTGCTTGTGTGTAGAGGTATATGTGCATGCTTGGATCAGAGCTGCTTGTGTGGAGAGGTATATGTCCATGCTTGGATCAGAGCTGCTTGTGTGTGTAGAGGTATATGTGCATGCTTGGATCAGAGCTGCTTGTGTGTAGAGGTATATGTGCATGCTTGGATCAGAGTTGCAGTGTGTGTAGAGGTATATGTGCATGCTTGGATCAGAGTTGCAGTGTGTGTAGAGGTATATGTGCATGCTTGGATCAGAGCTGCTTGTGTGTAGAGGTATATGTGCATGCTTGGATCAGAGCTGCTTGTGTGTAGAGGGTATATGTGCATGCTTGGATCAGAGCTGCTTGTGTGTAGAGGTATATGTGCATGCTTGGATCAGAGCTGCAGTGTGTGTAGAGGTATATGTGCATGCTTGGATCAGAGCTGCTTGTGTGTAGAGGTATATGTGCATGCTTGGATCAGAGCTGCTTGTGTGTAGAGGTATATGTGCATGCTTGGATCAGAGCTGCTTGTGTGTAGAGGTATATGTGCATGCTTGGATCAGAGCTGCTTGTGTGGAGAGGTATATGTGCATGCTTGGATCAGAGCTGCTTGTGTGTAGAGGTATATGTGCATGCTTGGATCAGAGCTGCTTGTGTGTGTAGAGGTATATGTGCATGCTTGGATCAGAGCTGCTTGTGTGTAGAGGTATATGTGCATGCTTGGATCAGAGCTGCTTGTGCTGGTGATTACTTTTGCTGTTCTTTTGCCTCACGGAATACATGTTTGGTAGATGTGAGTCCCCCTCCTCTTTTATCAATTTTTCTTCCCTTGTTTTTAACCCACAGTAATACATTTGTATTGTTATCACTTTCTTGGCATGCCCGTGTGCTTCTTCATAAGGATGCTTTTTTCGTTGTAATACATATCCATTATCCTTTAGCACCACTGTCCATTGTTATTATATTATAAATCAAGACAGTTTCTGGGCAACAGTGACGCACTGTGTTGATGCGGTATACTTTGTGTCACATATATATATATATATATATATATATATATATATATATATATATATAATCAAAAAATAAATAGACTATACCGTTCTGTGGCTAACGAAATGCTTTTATTTGTGCGAGCTTTCGAGATACGCTGATCTCTTCTTCTGGCGATGTTACAATGAATGAAGCAAGCAAAGGGTATACTTAAAAACAGTGTCTCTTGGAATGTTATCTGTGCTTGTCTCTTCTCCCCCCCCCCTTGTGTGAATGTGATTTATGGCTAGAGGTGTTAAATGGTTCCTGAAGTTAGTGATGTAGAGAGTGTGTGTGTGTGTGTGTGTGTGTGTGTGTGTGTATCTGTGTGAATATAAATGAATGGAGAGCCCACAGTTTATACAGTGCTTTACAAAAGGTGTGTGTGTGGAGTGGGAGTTAATATAAATTGTGTGGGTAGGTGTGGAAATGTGAGAGATTGTAGCAAAACTAAAAGTGTGTGTAGATACTATGTGGTCCCTATTGGTGTATAGGGATGGAAAAACAAGGAGTATTTGTATGTGTAAGAGACAGCTGTGTGTGCATACATATAGCACAGTATGTACAGACATGGCCTTTAGCGCTCATGGGAAGAGAGTTCACTTGTGTCAGTAATGACTCATAAAATTTCGATCTCTGTTTAGGCCACCGCTAAGTGTCCCGAACAGTTGCATATATTTCTATTCGTGCAACCATCTCTATTTCGGTGTTTTAAGATTAACTTTGAGTATGGCAACCCCCAGATCGTCCATCTTATGGACAGAGTCAGAGAAATGTTCGCCGACAGGACTGTCTCTTGTTCCGCGTGTGATGCTGTGCGATGCAGGTTCATTCTCTTGTTTAGCCCCTGCCCCGTCTCACCTATGTAGTAGCAGCCCCCTGGACATTTCATGCACATGATGAGGAACACGACATTGCTGGAGGAACAGGTGAACCTTCCTCTGATTTTGTATTCCCGATTCCTGTGTGGTATTTGTATTGTGTCCGCTGTGTAGAGTATTGCGCAGGTTTTGCATCTTGCGTCCTGGCCTGGCATATATATAATTATATATATATATATTCCACAGAAGCAGCCGGCACTCCAGTTGCATGTAGAAAAAATTGGGTGCTTGTCCCATAAAGCAATAATAAACCACACGATTCCGTTTGAAGCACGAGATCAGGAGACAGCACTCTGGTAAGTTTGATCACAAGTTTTTGTACTGAAAAAGACACATAAACCGACGTGTCACGACAGGTCACTCTGCGCGTATTCTGACAGGCCGAGATGGCGTTTGCAGGGAGCTCGGGCGGTGGTAACATCTCTGCGGTGGCGCGGTCCGGATCCCAATACGTTCGCCGCGGAACCCGCTCTGGGCTTCAGTGTAAATCTCCGTCTCCCCCTGTCAGCCTCAGGCAGCTGTTTAGCTATATTTTTAGCCAATCCAGGATTCCTTTATCCCGTTTTATTGAACACTGTCTTCCTTTTTATTATTTTATATACCGTTTGTCATGTTGTTTATAGATTTAGTTTCATTTAGTTATATTTGATTATTCATGTGGTTTGTGTTCATTGTAACCGAACCCGGATCTGTGACGCATATGTACTGAGGTGGGGTTGGATCCCCTCGGTTATTTCTTGTTTTATTAATAAATAATTTACTATATTTTAATCTCTGGTGTGCATTGTGTGCATTTTTCTTCTTGTCTGCACAGTGCTTCAGATTCTGCATCTGAAAAAATGCCGGTGGATCGGGATGTGAGGTAGGGAAGTGACGTCCGCGCCGGAACGTTATTGCCACGCCTCCAAATATTCATTGCCACGCCCCCAAATCGCGCCCGCTGCATACCCTGCAAAGCCATTAAAAAGCTCAGGCTTCAGCAAGTGTATTGCAGCGTGTGTGCGCCTTCCCTCCTTCTGAAATACTATAGACCAGGCCTGCACAACTCGTAAAGCGAAAAGGGCCAAAATGCTCCAAGGAAAAAAAATTTGGGCCGCACGGGTAAAATCATCATCATCATCATCTCTCCTCCAGCACCTCTCATCATCATCCTCATATCTCCCCCAGAACCCCTCACTATCAACCTTTGCGATACTCCCCATCTATCTCTCATACCCCCATCTCTCCCCCTCACCCACACATAATACTCCCTCTCCACAAACACACAATACCCCACTGCACACCACACACATCCCACGCCCCCTGCACCTCACATCCTTCTACCCCCCTGCACCTCACATCACTCTCCCCCCCTGCACCTCACATCACTCTCCCCCCCTGCACCTCACACCACTCTCCCCCCCTGCACCTCCTATCTCTCCCCCCTGCACCTCACATCACTCTCCCCCCCTGCACCTCACATCACTCTCCCCCGCTGCACCTCACATCACTCTTCCCCCCTGCACCTCACATCACTCTTCCCCCCTGCACCTCACATCACTCCCCCCCCTGAACCTCACATCACTCCCCCCCCTGAACCTCACACCACTCTCCCCCCCCTGCACCTCACATCACTCTCCCCCCCTGCAACTCACATCACTCTCCCCCCCTGCAACTCACATCACTCTCCCCCCTGTACCTCCAGTCACCCCCCCTGCACCTCCAATCACCCCCCCTACACCTCCAACAACCCTCCCCTGCACCTCCAATAACCCCCCCTGCACATCCAACAACCCTCCCCTGCACCTCCAAAGACCCCCCCTGCACCTCCAATGATCCCCCCTGCACCTCCAATGATCCCCCCTGCACCTCCAATCACCCCCCCCTGCACCTCCAATCACCCCCCCCGCTGCACCTCCAATCACCCCCCCTGCACCTCCAATCACCCCCCCCCTGCACCTCCAATCGGCGGGGCGGGCCGCACAG
>NW_027454934.1:42500-47500 GCF_040206685.1 Ascaphus truei | reverse complement strand
CCTATGAAGGTTATTATTCATTAGGCTGATCAATGTGGTAGTGGGCTTTCCTGCTCACTCAGGCTGATAAGCATCCGTGCAGTCTTTTACTTTCCAGCATTGAGCACATATATTAAGACTGTTTGGTTGCACTAGATATTTATTTAATCTATTTTTATATGTTTTCACATTTATATATTGGTAATATATGTTTTAAGGATTGATTATTAAAGGCTAGATTTTAAATTTTGGTAAGTGTGCATTTAAGTGAATTTCTTTTGGTGTACAAACCATTGTACCCCTCGTTTTTTCAGATTTAGAACCAGCCGCTGATTATTACAGAATATGATGATTATTCCGCGTTGGGCCGTGCGATGGTCATGCCGCGTGAGTGGCAGCAGGGTCAGATGCTTTGGCCAAAGGGTTAAACTAAATGACCCATTTTACAAGAGATATACAGGTATGTCACGGTGTATTTTTGCCATTGGATGTAGCACTGGGCTCTGTTTGTGTTTGTTTATAGAGGGGAGGAAGGGAGAAAGATGAGGAGGGGGGAAGGGAAAGAGGAGCAGGGGGAAGAGAGACTAAAGAGAAGGGGAGAGAAAGACACGGGGGGGGGTGGAGAAATAAATAATAAAAGATGGGGAGGACCGGCGAGAGGCGGGGGCACCCGCTTCACTGTAGCAAGGTCTTTGCTCCGTGTTGTGTACATCAGTTTGTGATGTGGGGAGTGTCAACAGGAGTCGTGTTACCTTTTGCTCTTGAACACCCCAGTGTCCCCCTGGGCTAGTGCCCAAAGCCTTGCCCCAGGGGGATGCGACGGGGGGGGGCAGGAATCTCTCCAACCCCCCTCCCCCCTCGATACCCATGAAGGGGGGACCTGCACCCACCCAAACCCCAAGCCGGAGACAGTGACATTGGAGAAATGAGTTTATTCGCATGCCGGGCGCGCCCAGCTTATCATTGTGCTCCAGCTAAGTTTTTCTGTAAAAGATCAGCGTTTGTATAACTTATAAACATGATTTACATACAGTCTGGCCAGACAGCCATGCTCCTGAAAGAGGGGTCACAAGCAGGACCACGTGGCCAGAGGGCCACATGAACCCCTCCCAGGGGAATTAACCACGGAAGAAAGGACTGGACTTTGGGGAGGGGACCCTACCAGCAGCTAGGCCCACAGATACTGCACCTCACAGGAACAGATATGGGGGGGGGGCATCACCTGCACCCCCAATTACACCAGGAGGTGAAAGAAGGGACCCTGAATACAGCAGATAGGGACGGAGAAAGATGAGACCCCAGGGGGACAGCGGGGAGAAAGAAGGGACCCCAGGGGGGACAGCGGGAGAAAGAAGGGACCCCAGGGGGGACAGCGGGAGAAAGCCTCCGTTCCCCTCTATAAATTGAGGCAGGAGATTAGAAGTGAACAGGGGCACAGGAGGGAAGGGGGAGCGCTAGCAGCCACCCGAGGGGAGGGAGACGGGCAAAGCCACCGACGCCTGAGGTAGGTCCATGCTAACCGATGGTGAGGCCAAAGCCACACTGGAACTTGTTCTTCTTGTGGTTGAGGAAGGCTCCCATGGCCAGCGTGAGGGGGAGGGGAGGCAGCTTCTTCTCCAGGCTGGCACCAACTATCCAGTTACTGTCCACAGAGCCTGCGGGAGAAAGGGAGTCAGGGACGGGGAGAGAGGGGGACACAAGGAGAGAGGGGGACAGAGAGACACAGAGAGAGGGACAGAGGAGGGACAGAGGAGGGGGCGAGGGACAGAGGAGGGGGCGAGGGACAGAGGAGGGGGCGAGGGACAGAGGAGGGGGCGAAGGACAGAGGAGGGGGCGAGGGGGCGAGGAGGGGGCGAGGGACAGAGGAGGGGGCGAGGGACAGAGGAGGGGGCGAGGGACAGAGGAGGGGGCGACGGACAGAGGAGGGGGCGACGGACAGAGGAGGGGGCGACGGACATAGGAGGGGGAGAGGGACAGAGGAGGGGGAGAGGGACAGAGGAGGGGGAGAGGGACAGAGGAGGGGGCGAGGGACCGAGGAGGGGGCGAGGGACAGAGGAGGGGGCGAGGGACAGAGGAGGGGGCGAGGGACAGAGGAGGGGACAGGGACAGAGGGAGGGACAGGGACAGAGGGAGGGACAGGGACAGAGGGAGGGACAGGGACAGAGGGAGGGACAGGGACAGAGGGAGGAGGAGGGACAGAGGGAGGAGGAGGGACAGTGGGGGAGGGACAGAGGGAGGGGGAGGGCCAGGCAGGGGGGAATGAGCGAGACTGAGGGGTGATGGACTGATAGTGAGAACTTTGCCTACAGTTCCCAACTCAGTCCTGCAGCGCCCTCGTGTGGCTCTGCACGTTACTGCTCATACCTTTAAACAGCAGATTGGCTTTAGGAAGGTCCAGCTGATAACCCAGAGAGACACTGGTGTCCTGCACACGAGTGCTGGCCTCAAACTCCACTCCAACCTGCAGCTATAGGGGGGGGGGGGGAGAGGGGAAAGTGAACGGGGCATGAGGAATGAGGGAGCGGGGGGGGGAGAGAGGAATGAGGGAGCGGGGGGGGGAGAGAGGAATGAGGGAGCAGGGGGGGGGGAAGGGAATGAGCGAGCGGGGGGGAGAGGAATGAGGGGGGGGGAGAGAGGAATGAGGGTGCGGGGGGGAGAGGAATGAGGGAGCGGGGGGGGGGAGAGGAATGCGGAAGCGGGGGGGGTGAGGAATGAGGAAGCGGGGGGGAGAGGAATGAGGGGGGAGAGAGGAATGAGGGGGAGAGAGGAATGAGGGAGCGGGGGGGGAGAGGAATGAGGGAGCGGGGGGGGAGAGGAATGAGGGAGCGGGGGGGGAGAGGAATGAGGGAGCGGGGGGGTAGAGGAATGAGGAAGCGGGGGGGGAGAGGAATGAGGGGGGGAGAGAGGAATGAGGGAGCGGGGGGGAGGAGTGAGGGGGAGCGGGGGGGAGAGGAATGAGGGAGCGGGGGGAGAGGAATGAGGGAGCGGGGGGAGAGGAATGAGGAAGCGGGGGGGGAGAGGAATGAGGGAGCAGGGGGGGGAGAGGAATGAGGGAGCGGGGGGGGAGAGGAATGAGGGAGCAGGGGGGAGAGGAATGAGGGGGGGAGAGAGGAATGAGGGAGCGGGTGGGGGGAGGAATGAGGGGGAGCGGGGGGGAGAGGAATGAGGGAGCGGGGGGGGGAGAGGAATGAGGGAGCGGGGGGGGGAGAGGAATGAGGGAGCGGGGGGGAAGAGGAATGAGGGAGCGGGGGGGAGAGGAATGATGAAGCGGGGGGGAGAGGAATGAGGAAGCGGGGGTGGGAGAGGAATGAGGTAGCGGGGTGGAGAGGAATGAGGGAGCGGGGGGAGAGGAATGAGGGAGCGGGGGGGAGAGGAATGAGGGAGCGGGGGGAGAGGAATGAGGGAGCGGGGGGGAGAGGAATGAGGGAGCGGGGGGGGAATGAGGGAGCAAAGGGGGAGAGGAATGAGGGAGCAGGGGGGGAGAGGAATGAGGGAGCAGGGGGGGAGAGGAATGAGGGAGCAGGGGGGAGAGGAATGAGGGAGCAGGGGGGAGAGGAATGAGGGAGCAGGGGGAGAGGAATGAGGGAGCAGGGGGGGAAAGGAATGAGGGAGCAGGGGGGGGAGAGGAATGAGGGAGCGGGGGGGGGAGAGGAATGAGGGAGCAGGGGGGAGAGGAATGAGGGGGGGAGAGAGGAATGAGGGAGCGGGTGGGGGGAGGAATGAGGGGGAGCGGGGGGGAGAGGAATGAGGGAGTGGGGGGGGAGAGGAATGAGGGAGCAGGGGGGAGAGGAATGAGGGGGGGAGAGAGGAATGAGGGAGCGGGTGGGGGGAGGAATGAGGGGGAGCGGGGGGGAGAGGAATGAGGGAGCGGGGGGGGGGAGAGGAATGAGGGAGCGGGGGGGAAGAGGAATGAGGGAGCGGGGGGGGAGAGGAATGATGAAGCGGGGGGGAGAGGAATGAGGAAGCGGGGGTGGGAGAGGAATGAGGTAGCGGGGTGGAGAGGAATGAGGGAGCGGGGGGAGAGGAATGAGGGAGCGGGGGGGAGAGGAATGAGGGAGCGGGGGGGAGAGGAATGAGGGAGCGGGGGGGAGAGGAATGAGGGAGCGGGGGGGAGAGGAATGAGGGAGCGGGGGGGAGAGGAATGAGGGAGCGGGGGGGGAATGAGGGAGCAAAGGGGGAGAGGAATGAGGGAGCAGGGGGGAGAGGAATGAGGGAGCAGGGGGGGAGAGGAATGAGGGAGCAGGGGGGAGAGGAATGAGGGAGCAGGGGGGAGAGGAATGAGGGAGCAGGGAGGAGAGGAATGAGGGAGCAGGGGGGAGAGGAATGAGGGAGCAGGGGGAGAGGAATGAGGGAGCAGGGGGGGAAAGGAATGAGGGAGCAGGGGGAGGAAGAGGGGGAGGGAGCAGGGGGAGGAAGAGGGGGAGGAAGAGGGGGAGGAAGAGGGGGAGGGGGGGCGAAAGGGGGGGCAAAAGGGGGAGAAGGGGGGGCGAAAGGGGGAGAAGGGGGGGAGAGGGAGAAGGGGGGAGAGGGAGAAGGAGGGAGAGGGAGAAGGGGGGAGAGGGAGAAGGGGGGGGAGAGGGAGAAGAGGGGGTGAGAGGGAGAAGAGGGGAGAAGAGGGAGGGAGAAGGGGGGGAGAGAGGGGAGAAGAGGGAGGGAGAAGGGGGGAGAAGAGGGAGAGGAGAGGGGGGAGAAGAGGAGAGGGCAGAGAGGGGGAGGGAGGTGAAAGGGGGAGAAAGGGAGAGGGGAATGAAAGGGAGAGGGGGGTGAAAGGGAGAGGGGGGTGAAAGGGAGAGGGGGGTGAAAGGGAGAGGGGGTGAGAGGAGAGGGGGTGAGAGGAGAGGGAGAGTGAGAGGGAGAGGGGGAGAAGAGAGGGAGAGGGGGAGAGGAGATAGAGAGAGGGAGAGGGGGAGAGGGGGAGGAGAGGGAGAGAGGAGAGGGAGAGGGGGAGAGGAGAGGGAGAGGGGGAGAGAAGAGGGAGAGGGGAAGAGGAGAGGGAAAGGAGTGGGAAAGGAGTGGGAGAG
>NW_027454934.1:17500-37500 GCF_040206685.1 Ascaphus truei | reverse complement strand
GGCGACCAGGATACCTGCACAGACACAATATATATATAATACAGAGACCCCGCCCAGTGCCAGGCCGGGCGTCAGGCACTGCAGGTAATGGGCGACCAGGATACCTGCACAGACACACAATATATATATATAATACAGAGACCCCGCCCAGTGCCAGGCCGGCGTCACGCTCTGCAGGTAATGGGCGACCAGGATACCTGCACAGACACAATATATATAATACAGAGACCCCGCCCAGTGCCAGGCCGGCGTCACGCTCTGCAGGTAATGGGCGACCAGGATACCTGCACAGACACAATATATATATAATACAGAGACCCCACCCAGTGCCAGGCCGGCGTCACGCTCTGCAGGTAATGGGCGACCAGGATACCTGCACAGACACACAATATATATAATACAGAGACCCCACCCAGTGCCAGGCCGGCGTCAGGCACTGCAGGTAATGGGCGACCAGGATACCTGCACAGACACACAATATATATATATATAATACAGAGACCCCGCCCAGTGCCAGGCCGGCGTCAGGCACTGCAGGTAATGGGCGACCAGGATACCTGCACAGACACACAATATATATATATATAATACAGAGACCCCACCCAGTGCCAGGCCGGCGTCAGGCACTGCAGGTAATGGGCGACCAGGATACCTGCACAGACACACAATATATATATATATAATACAGAGACCCCGCCCAGTGCCAGGCCGGCGTCACGCTCTGCAGGTAATGGGCGACCAGGATACCTGCACAGGCACAATATATATATATATATAATACAGAGACCCCGCCCAGTGCCAGGCCGGCGTCACGCTCTGCAGGTAATGGGCGACCAGGATACCTGCACAGACACACACTATATATATATATAATACAGAGACCCCGCCCAGTGCCAGGCCGGCGTCAGGCTCTGCAGGTAATGGGCGACCAGGATACCTGCACAGACACAATATATATAATACAGAGACCCCGCCCAGTGCCAGGCCGGCGTCACGCTCTGCAGGTAATGGGCGACCAGGATACCTGCACAGACACAATATATATATATAATACAGAGACCCCGCCCAGTGCCAGGCCGGCGTCACGCTCTGCAGGTAATGGGCGACCAGGATACCTGCACAGACACACAATATATATAATACAGAGACCCCGCCCAGTGCCAGGCCGGGCGTCAGGCACTGCAGGTAATGGGCGACCAGGATACCTGCACAGGCACACAATATATATAATACAGAGACCCCGCCCAGTGCCAGGCCGGCGTCACGCTCTGCAGGTAATGGGCGACCAGGATACCTGCACAGACACAATATATATAATACAGAGACCCCACCCAGTGCCAGGCCGGCGTCAGGCTCTGCAGGTAATGGGCGACCAGGATACCTGCACAGACACAATATATATATATATAATACAGAGACCCCGCCCAGTGCCAGGCCGGCGTCAGGCTCTGCAGGTAATGGGCGACCAGGATACCTGCACAGACACAATATATATATAATACAGAGACCCCGCCCAGTGCCAGGCCGGCGTCAGGCTCTGCAGGTAATGGGCGACCAGGATACCTGCACAGGCACAATATATATATATAATACAGAGACCCCGCCCAGTGCCAGGCCGGCGTCAGGCTCTGCAGGTAATGGGCGACCAGGATACCTGCACAGACACAATATATATAATACAGAGACCCCACCCAGTGCCAGGCCGGGCGTCACGCTCTGCAGGTAATGGGCGACCAGGATACCTGCACAGACACAATATATATAATACAGAGACCCCACCCAGTGCCAGGCCGGCGTCACGCTCTGCAGGTAATGGGCGACCAGGATACCTGCACAGACACACAATATATATATATATAATACAGAGACCCCGCCCAGTGCCAGGCCGGCGTCACGCTCTGCAGGTAATGGGCGACCAGGATACCTGCACAGGCACACAATATATATATATATATATATATAATACAGAGACCCCGCCCAGTGCCAGGCCGGCGTCACGCTCTGCAGGTAATGGGCGACCAGGATACCTGCACAGGCAAAATATATATGTATAATACAGAGACCCCACCCAGTGCCAGGCCGGCGTCACGCTCTGCAGGTAATGGGCGACCAGGATACCTGCACAGACACAATATATATATATAATACAGAGGCCCCGCCCAGTGCCAGGCCGGCGTCAGGCACTGCAGGTAATGGGCGACCAGGATACCTGCACAGGCACAATATATATAATACAGAGACCCCACCCAGTGCCAGGCCGGGCGTCACGCTCTGCAGGTAATGGGCGACCAGGATACCTGCACAGACACACAATATATATAATACAGAGACCCCGCCCAGTGCCAGGCCGGCGTCACGCTCTGCAGGTAATGGGCGACCAGGATACCTGCACAGACACACAATATATATATATAATACAGAGACCCCGCCCAGTGCCAGGCCGGGCGTCAGGCTCTGCAGGTAATGGGCGACCAGGATACCTGCACAGGCACAATATATATAATACAGAGACCCCGCCCAGTGCCAGGCCGGCGTCACGCTCTGCAGGTAATGGGCGACCAGGATACCTGCACAGACACACAATATATATATATAATACAGAGACCCCGCCCAGTGCCAGGCCGGCGTCACGCTCTGCAGGTAATGGGCGACCAGGATACCTGCACAGACACACAATATATATATATAATACAGAGACCCCACCCAGTGCCAGGCCGGCGTCAGGCTCTGCAGGTAATGGGCGACCAGGATACCTGCACAGACACAATATATATAATACAGAGACCCCGCCCAGTGCCAGGCCGGCGTCACGCTCTGCAGGTAATGGGCGACCAGGATACCTGCACAGGCACAATATATATATAATACAGAGACCCCACCCAGTGCCAGGCCGGCGTCACGCTCTGCAGGTAATGGGCGACCAGGATACCTGCACAGACACAATATATATAATACAGAGACCCCGCCCAGTGCCAGGCCGGCGTCACGCTCTGCAGGTAATGGGCGACCAGGATACCTGCACAGACACAATATATATATATAATACAGAGACCCCGCCCAGTGCCAGGCCGGCGTCACGCTCTGCAGGTAATGGGCGACCAGGATACCTGCACAGACACAATATATATATAATACAGAGACCCCGCCCAGTGCCAGGCCGGCGTCACGCTCTGCAGGTAATGGGCGACCAGGATACCTGCACAGACACAATATATATATATATAATACAGAGACCCCGCCCAGTGCCAGGCCGGCGTCAGGCACTGCAGGTAATGGGCGACCAGGATACCTGCACAGACACACAATATATATATATAATACAGAGACCCCGCCCAGTGCCAGGCCGGCGTCAGGCTCTGCAGGTAATGGGCGACCAGGATACCTGCACAGACACAATATATATAATACAGAGACCCCGCCCAGTGCCAGGCCGGCGTCACGCTCTGCAGGTAATGGGCGACCAGGATACCTGCACAGACACAATATATATAATACAGAGACCCCGCCCAGTGCCAGGCCGGCGTCACGCTCTGCAGGTAATGGGCGACCAGGATACCTGCACAGGCACAATATATATATATAATACAGAGACCCCGCCCAGTGCCAGGCCGGCGTCAGGCTCTGCAGGTAATGGGCGACCAGGATACCTGCACAGACACACAATATATATATAATACAGAGACCCCGCCCAGTGCCAGGCCGGCGTCACGCTCTGCAGGTAATGGGCGACCAGGATACCTGCACAGGCACAATATATATATAATACAGAGACCCCGCCCAGTGCCAGGCCGGCGTCACGCTCTGCAGGTAATGGGCGACCAGGATACCTGCACAGGCACAATATATATATAATACAGAGACCCCGCCCAGTGCCAGGCCGGCGTCACGCTCTGCAGGTAATGGGCGACCAGGATACCTGCACAGGCACAATATATATATATATAATACAGAGACCCCGCCCAGTGCCAGGCCGGGCGTCAGGCTCTGCAGGTAATGGGCGACCAGGATACCTGCACAGACACACAATATGTATAATACAGAGACCCCGCCCAGTGCCAGGCCGGCGTCACGCTCTGCAGGTAATGGGCGACCAGGATACCTGCACAGGCACAATATATATATATATAATACAGAGACCCCGCCCAGTGCCAGGCCGGCGTCACGCTCTGCAGGTAATGGGCGACCAGGACACCTGCACAGACACACAATATATATATAATACAGAGACCCCGCCCAGTGCCAGGCCGGCGTCACGCTCTGCAGGTAATGGGCGACCAGGATACCTGCACAGGCACAATATATATATATATAATACAGAGACCCCGCCCAGTGCCAGGCCGGCGTCAGGCTCTGCAGGTAATGGGCGACCAGGATACCTGCACAGACACAATATATATAATACAGAGACCCCGCCCAGTGCCAGGCCGGCGTCAGGCTCTGCAGGTAATGGGCGACCAGGATACCTGCACAGACACAATATATATATATAATACAGAGACCCCGCCCAGTGCCAGGCCGGGCGTCACGCTCTGCAGGTAATGGGCGACCAGGATACCTGCACAGACACACAATATATATATATAATACAGAGACCCCGCCCAGTGCCAGGCCGGCGTCACGCTCTGCAGGTAATGGGCGACCAGGATACCTGCACAGACACACAATATATATATATAATACAGAGACCCCGCCCAGTGCCGGGCCGGCGTCACGCTCTGCAGGTAATGGGCGACCAGGACACCTGCACAGACACACAATATATATATATAATACAGAGACCCCGCCCAGTGCCAGGCCGGGCGTCAGGCACTGCAGGTAATGGGCGACCAGGATACCTGCACAGGCACAATATATATATAATACAGAGACCCCGCCCAGTGCCAGGCCGGGCGTCAGGCACTGCAGGTAATGGGCGACCAGGATACCTGCACAGGCACACAATATATATATATAATACAGAGACCCCGCCCAGTGCCAGGCCGGCGTCACGCTCTGCAGGTAATGGGCGACCAGGATACCTGCACAGACACACAATATATATATATAATACAGAGACCCCGCCCAGTGCCAGGCCGGGCGTCAGGCACTGCAGGTAATGGGCGACCAGGATACCTGCACAGGCACAATATATATATATATATAATACAGAGACCCCGCCCAGTGCCAGGCCGGGCGTCAGGCACTGCAGGTAATGGGCGACCAGGATACCTGCACAGGCACAATATATATATATAATACAGAGACCCCGCCCAGTGCCAGGCCGGCGTCACGCTCTGCAGGTAATGGGCGACCAGGATACCTGCACAGACACAATATATATAATACAGAGACCCCGCCCAGTGCCAGGCCGGCGTCACGCTCTGCAGGTAATGGGCGACCAGGATACCTGCACAGACACAATATATATAATACAGAGACCCCGCCCAGTGCCAGGCCGGCGTCACGCTCTGCAGGTAATGGGCGACCAGGATACCTGCACAGACACACAATATATATATATATAATACAGAGACCCCACCCAGTGCCAGGCCGGCGTCAGGCTCTGCAGGTAATGGGCGACCAGGATACCTGCACAGGCACACAATATATATAATACAGAGACCCCGCCCAGTGCCAGGCCGGCGTCAGGCACTGCAGGTAATGGGCGACCAGGATACCTGCACAGGCACAATATATATATATAATACAGAGACCCCGCCCAGTGCCAGGCCGGCGTCACGCTCTGCAGGTAATGGGCGACCAGGATACCTGCACAGACACAATATATATAATACAGAGACCCCGCCCAGTGCCAGGCCGGCGTCAGGCTCTGCAGGTAATGGGCGACCAGGATACCTGCACAGACACACAATATATATATATAATACAGAGACCCCGCCCAGTGCCAGGCCGGCGTCAGGCTCTGCAGGTAATGGGCGACCAGGATACCTGCACAGACACAATATATATAATACAGAGACCCCGCCCAGTGCCAGGCCGGCGTCACGCTCTGCAGGTAATGGGCGACCAGGATACCTGCACAGGCACACAATATATATATATAATACAGAGACCCCGCCCAGTGCCAGGCCGGGCGTCACGCTCTGCAGGTAATGGGCGACCAGGATACCTGCACAGACACAATATATATATATAATACAGAGACCCCGCACAGTGCCAGGCCGGCGTCAGGCTCTGCAGGTAATGGGCGACCAGGATACCTGCACAGACACAATATATATAATACAGAGACCCCGCCCAGTGCCAGGCCGGCGTCAGGCTCTGCAGGTAATGGGCGACCAGGATACCTGCACAGACACAATATATATAATACAGAGACCCCGCCCAGTGCCAGGCCGGCGTCACGCTCTGCAGGTAATGGGCGACCAGGATACCTGCACAGACACACAATATATATATATATATAATACAGAGACCCCGCCCAGTGCCAGGCCGGCGTCACGCTCTGCAGGTAATGGGCGACCAGGATACCTGCACAGACACAATATATATATATAATACAGAGACCCCGCCCAGTGCCAGGCCGGCGTCAGGCTCTGCAGGTAATGGGCGACCAGGATACCTGCACAGACACACAATATATATATAATACAGAGACCCCGCCCAGTGCCAGGCCGGCGTCACGCTCTGCAGGTAATGGGCGACCAGGATACCTGCACAGACACAATATATATAATACAGAGACCCCGCCCAGTGCCAGGCCGGCGTCACGCTCTGCAGGTAATGGGCGACCAGGATACCTGCACAGACACAATATATATAATACAGAGACCCCGCCCAGTGCCAGGCCGGCGTCAGGCTCTGCAGGTAATGGGCGACCAGGATACCTGCACAGACACACGATATATATATATAATACAGAGACCCCACCCAGTGCCAGGCCGGCGTCACGCTCTGCAGGTAATGGGCGACCAGGATACCTGCACAGACACACAATACATATATAATACAGAGACCCCGCCCAGTGCCAGGCCGGCGTCAGGCTCTGCAGGTAATGGGCGACCAGGATACCTGCACAGACACACAATACATATATAATACAGAGACCCCGCCCAGTGCCAGGCCGGCGTCAGGCTCTGCAGGTAATGGGCGACCAGGATACCTGCACAGACACACAATATATATATATATATAATACAGAGACCCCGCCCAGTGCCAGGCCGGCGTCACGCTCTGCAGGTAATGGGCGACCAGGATACCTGCACAGACACAATATATATAATACAGAGACCCCGCCCAGTGCCAGGCCGGCGTCACGCTCTGCAGGTAATGGGCGACCAGGATACCTGCACAGACACAATATATATATAATACAGAGACCCCACCCAGTGCCAGGCCGGCGTCACGCTCTGCAGGTAATGGGCGACCAGGATACCTGCACAGGCACAATATATATATATAATACAGAGACCCCGCCCAGTGCCAGGCCGGCGTCACGCTCTGCAGGTAATGGGCGACCAGGATACCTGCACAGACACACAATATATATATATATAATACAGAGACCCCGCCCAGTGCCAGGCCGGCGTCAGGCACTGCAGGTAATGGGCGACCAGGATACCTGCACAGACACAATATATATATAATACAGAGACCCCACCCAGTGCCAGGCCGGCGTCACGCTCTGCAGGTAATGGGCGACCAGGATACCTGCACAGACACAATATATATAATACAGAGACCCCGCCCAGTGCCAGGCCGGCGTCAGGCACTGCAGGTAATGGGCGACCAGGATACCTGCACAGACACAATATATATATATAATACAGAGACCCCACCCAGTCCCAGGCCGGCGTCACGCTCTGCAGGTAATGGGCGACCAGGATACCTGCACAGGCACAATATATATATATATATAATACAGAGACCCCGCCCAGTGCCAGGCCGGCGTCACGCTCTGCAGGTAATGGGCGACCAGGATACCTGCACAGACACACACTATATATATATATAATACAGAGACCCCGCCCAGTGCCAGGCCGGCGTCACGCTCTGCAGGTAATGGGCGACCAGGATACCTGCACAGACACAATATATATAATACAGAGACCCCGCCCAGTGCCAGGCCGGCGTCACGCTCTGCAGGTAATGGGCGACCAGGATACCTGCACAGACACAATATATATATATAATACAGAGACCCCGCCCAGTGCCAGGCCGGCGTCACGCTCTGCAGGTAATGGGCGACCAGGATACCTGCACAGACACACAATATATATAATACAGAGACCCCGCCCAGTGCCAGGCCGGGCGTCAGGCACTGCAGGTAATGGGCGACCAGGATACCTGCACAGACACACAATATATATAATACAGAGACCCCGCCCAGTGCCAGGCCGGCGTCACGCTCTGCAGGTAATGGGCGACCAGGATACCTGCACAGACACACAATATATATAATACAGAGACCCCGCCCAGTGCCAGGCCGGCGTCACGCTCTGCAGGTAATGGGCGACCAGGATACCTGCACAGGCACAATATATATATATAATACAGAGACCCCGCCCAGTGCCAGGCCGGCGTCAGGCTCTGCAGGTAATGGGCGACCAGGATACCTGCACAGACACAATATATATAATACAGAGACCCCACCCAGTGCCAGGCCGGGCGTCACGCTCTGCAGGTAATGGGCGACCAGGATACCTGCACAGACACACAATATATATATATATAATACAGAGACCCCGCCCAGTGCCAGGCCGGCGTCACGCTCTGCAGGTAATGGGCGACCAGGATACCTGCACAGGCACACAATATATATATATATATATATAATACAGAGACCCCGCCCAGTGCCAGGCCGGCGTCACGCTCTGCAGGTAATGGGCGACCAGGATACCTGCACAGGCACAATATATATATATAATACAGAGACCCCACCCAGTGCCAGGCCGGCGTCACGCTCTGCAGGTAATGGGCGACCAGGATACCTGCACAGACACAATATATATATATATAATACAGAGGCCCCGCCCAGTGCCAGGCCGGCGTCACGCTCTGCAGGTAATGGGCGACCAGGATACCTGCACAGACACAATATATATAATACAGAGACCCCGCCCAGTGCCAGGCCGGCGTCACGCTCTGCAGGTAATGGGCGACCAGGATACCTGCACAGACACACAATATATATATATATAATACAGAGACCCCACCCAGTGCCAGGCCGGCGTCACGCTCTGCAGGTAATGGGCGACCAGGATACCTGCACAGACACAATATATATATATAATACAGAGACCCCGCCCAGTGCCAGGCCGGCGTCACGCTCTGCAGGTAATGGGCGACCAGGATACCTGCACAGGCACAATATATATAATACAGAGACCCCACCCAGTGCCAGGCCGGGCGTCACGCTCTGCAGGTAATGGGCGACCAGGATACCTGCACAGACACACAATATATATAATACAGAGACCCCGCCCAGTGCCAGGCCGGGCGTCAGGCTCTGCAGGTAATGGGCGACCAGGATACCTGCACAGGCACAATATATATAATACAGAGACCCCGCCCAGTGCCAGGCCGGCGTCAGGCTCTGCAGGTAATGGGCGACCAGAATACCTGCACAGACACAATATATATAATACAGAGACCCCGCCCAGTGCCAGGCCGGCGTCACGCTCTGCAGGTAATGGGCGACCAGGATACCTGCACAGGCACAATATATATATAATACAGAGACCCCACCCAGTGCCAGGCCGGCGTCACGCTCTGCAGGTAATGGGCGACCAGGATACCTGCACAGACACAATATATATATATAATACAGAGACCCCGCCCAGTGCCAGGCCGGGCGTCAGGCACTGCAGGTAATGGGCGACCAGGATACCTGCACAGACACACAATATATATATATAATACAGAGACCCCGCCCAGTGCCAGGCCGGCGTCACGCTCTGCAGGTAATGGGCGACCAGGATACCTGCACAGACACAATATATATATATATAATACAGAGACCCCGCCCAGTGCCAGGCCGGCGTCAGGCACTGCAGGTAATGGGCGACCAGGATACCTGCACAGACACACAATATATATATATATATAATACAGAGACCCCGCCCAGTGCCAGGCCGGGCGTCAGGCACTGCAGGTAATGGGCGACCAGGATACCTGCACAGACACACAATATATATATATAATACAGAGACCCCGCCCAGTGCCAGGCCGGCGTCACGCTCTGCAGGTAATGGGCGACCAGGATACCTGCACAGACACAATATATATATATAATACAGAGACCCCGCCCAGTGCCAGGCCGGGCGTCAGGCACTGCAGGTAATGGGCGACCAGGATACCTGCACAGACACACAATATATATATATAATACAGAGACCCCGCCCAGTGCCAGGCCGGCGTCACGCTCTGCAGGTAATGGGCGACCAGGATACCTGCACAGACACAATATATATAATACAGAGACCCCGCCCAGTGCCAGGCCGGCGTCAGGCACTGCAGGTAATGGGCGACCAGGATACCTGCACAGACACAATATATATAATACAGAGACCCCGCCCAGTGCCAGGCCGGCGTCACGCTCTGCAGGTAATGGGCGACCAGGATACCTGCACAGACACAATATATATATAATACAGAGACCCCGCCCAGTGCCAGGCCGGCGTCACGCTCTGCAGGTAATGGGCGACCAGGATACCTGCACAGACACAATATATATATATATAATACAGAGACCCCGCCCAGTGCCAGGCCGGCGTCAGGCACTGCAGGTAATGGGCGACCAGGATACCTGCACAGACACACAATATATATATATAATACAGAGACCCCGCCCAGTGCCAGGCCGGCGTCAGGCTCTGCAGGTAATGGGCGACCAGGATACCTGCACAGACACAATATATATAATACAGAGACCCCGCCCAGTGCCAGGCCGGCGTCACGCTCTGCAGGTAATGGGCGACCAGGATACCTGCACAGACACACAATATATATAATACAGAGACCCCACCCAGTGCCAGGCCGGCGTCACGCTCTGCAGGTAATGGGCGACCAGGATACCTGCACAGACACAATATATATAATACAGAGACCCCACCCAGTGCCAGGCCGGCGTCACGCTCTGCAGGTAATGGGCGACCAGGATACCTGCACAGGCACAATATATATATATAATACAGAGACCCCGCCCAGTGCCAGGCCGGCGTCAGGCACTGCAGGTAATGGGCGACCAGGATACCTGCACAGACACACAATATATATATATAATACAGAGACCCCGCCCAGTGCCAGGCCGGCGTCACGCTCTGCAGGTAATGGGCGACCAGGATACCTGCACAGACACAATATATATAATACAGAGACCCCGCCCAGTGCCAGGCCGGCGTCACGCTCTGCAGGTAATGGGCGACCAGGATACCTGCACAGGCACAATATATATATAATACAGAGACCCCGCCCAGTGCCAGGCCGGCGTCACGCTCTGCAGGTAATGGGCGACCAGGATACCTGCACAGGCACAATATATATATATATAATACAGAGACCCCGCCCAGTGCCAGGCCGGGCGTCAGGCTCTGCAGGTAATGGGCGACCAGGATACCTGCACAGACACACAATATATATAATACAGAGACCCCGCCCAGTGCCAGGCCGGCGTCAGGCTCTGCAGGTAATGGGCGACCAGGATACCTGCACAGACACACAATATATATAATACAGAGACCCCGCCCAGTGCCAGGCCGGCGTCACGCTCTGCAGGTAATGGGCGACCAGGATACCTGCACAGACACAATATATATAATACAGAGACCCCGCCCAGTGCCAGGCCGGCGTCACGCTCTGCAGGTAATGGGCGACCAGGATACCTGCACAGGCACAATATATATATATATAATACAGAGACCCCGCCCAGTGCCAGGCCGGCGTCACGCTCTGCAGGTAATGGGCGACCAGGACACCTGCACAGACACACAATATATATATAATACAGAGACCCCGCCCAGTGCCAGGCCGGCGTCAGGCTCTGCAGGTAATGGGCGACCAGGATACCTGCACAGGCACAATATATATATATATAATACAGAGACCCCGCCCAGTGCCAGGCCGGCGTCACGCTCTGCAGGTAATGGGCGACCAGGACACCTGCACAGACACACAATATATATATAATACAGAGACCCCGCCCAGTGCCAGGCCGGCGTCAGGCTCTGCAGGTAATGGGCGACCAGGATACCTGCACAGGCACAATATATATATATATATAATACAGAGACCCCGCCCAGTGCCAGGCCGGCGTCAGGCTCTGCAGGTAATGGGCGACCAGGATACCTGCACAGACACAATATATATAATACAGAGACCCCGCCCAGTGCCAGGCCGGCGTCAGGCACTGCAGGTAATGGGCGACCAGGATACCTGCACAGACACAATATATATATATAATACAGAGACCCCGCCCAGTGCCAGGCCGGGCGTCACGCTCTGCAGGTAATGGGCGACCAGGATACCTGCACAGACACAATATATATATATAATACAGAGACCCCGCCCAGTGCCAGGCCGGCGTCAGGCTCTGCAGGTAATGGGCGACCAGGATACCTGCACAGACACAATATATATATATAATACAGAGACCCCGCCCAGTGCCAGGCCGGGCGTCACGCTCTGCAGGTAATGGGCGACCAGGATACCTGCACAGACACACAATATATATATATAATACAGAGACCCCGCCCAGTGCCAGGCCGGCGTCACGCTCTGCAGGTAATGGGCGACCAGGACACCTGCACAGACACACAATATATATATATAATACAGAGACCCCGCCCAGTGCCAGGCCGGGCGTCAGGCACTGCAGGTAATGGGCGACCAGGATACCTGCACAGGCACAATATATATATAATACAGAGACCCCGCCCAGTGCCAGGCCGGGCGTCACGCTCTGCAGGTAATGGGCGACCAGGATACCTGCACAGGCACACAATATATATATATAATACAGAGACCCCGCCCAGTGCCAGGCCGGCGTCACGCTCTGCAGGTAATGGGCGACCAGGATACCTGCACAGGCACAATATATATATATATAATACAGAGACCCCGCCCAGTGCCAGGCCGGCGTCAGGCACTGCAGGTAATGGGCGACCAGGATACCTGCACAGACACACAATATATATAATACAGAGACCCCGCCCAGTGCCAGGCCGGCGTCAGGCTCTGCAGGTAATGGGCGACCAGAATACCTGCACAGACACAATATATATAATACAGAGACCCCGCCCAGTGCCAGGCCGGCGTCACGCTCTGCAGGTAATGGGCGACCAGGATACCTGCACAGGCACAATATATATATAATACAGAGACCCCACCCAGTGCCAGGCCGGCGTCACGCTCTGCAGGTAATGGGCGACCAGGATACCTGCACAGACACAATATATATATATAATACAGAGACCCCGCCCAGTGCCAGGCCGGGCGTCAGGCACTGCAGGTAATGGGCGACCAGGATACCTGCACAGACACACAATATATATATATAATACAGAGACCCCGCCCAGTGCCAGGCCGGCGTCACGCTCTGCAGGTAATGGGCGACCAGGATACCTGCACAGACACAATATATATATATATAATACAGAGACCCCGCCCAGTGCCAGGCCGGCGTCAGGCACTGCAGGTAATGGGCGACCAGGATACCTGCACAGACACACAATATATATATATATATAATACAGAGACCCCGCCCAGTGCCAGGCCGGGCGTCAGGCACTGCAGGTAATGGGCGACCAGGATACCTGCACAGACACACAATATATATATATAATACAGAGACCCCGCCCAGTGCCAGGCCGGCGTCACGCTCTGCAGGTAATGGGCGACCAGGATACCTGCACAGACACAATATATATATATAATACAGAGACCCCGCCCAGTGCCAGGCCGGGCGTCAGGCACTGCAGGTAATGGGCGACCAGGATACCTGCACAGACACACAATATATATATATAATACAGAGACCCCGCCCAGTGCCAGGCCGGCGTCACGCTCTGCAGGTAATGGGCGACCAGGATACCTGCACAGACACAATATATATAATACAGAGACCCCGCCCAGTGCCAGGCCGGCGTCAGGCACTGCAGGTAATGGGCGACCAGGATACCTGCACAGACACAATATATATAATACAGAGACCCCGCCCAGTGCCAGGCCGGCGTCACGCTCTGCAGGTAATGGGCGACCAGGATACCTGCACAGACACAATATATATATAATACAGAGACCCCGCCCAGTGCCAGGCCGGCGTCACGCTCTGCAGGTAATGGGCGACCAGGATACCTGCACAGACACAATATATATATATATAATACAGAGACCCCGCCCAGTGCCAGGCCGGCGTCAGGCACTGCAGGTAATGGGCGACCAGGATACCTGCACAGACACACAATATATATATATAATACAGAGACCCCGCCCAGTGCCAGGCCGGCGTCAGGCTCTGCAGGTAATGGGCGACCAGGATACCTGCACAGACACAATATATATAATACAGAGACCCCGCCCAGTGCCAGGCCGGCGTCACGCTCTGCAGGTAATGGGCGACCAGGATACCTGCACAGACACACAATATATATAATACAGAGACCCCACCCAGTGCCAGGCCGGCGTCACGCTCTGCAGGTAATGGGCGACCAGGATACCTGCACAGACACAATATATATAATACAGAGACCCCACCCAGTGCCAGGCCGGCGTCACGCTCTGCAGGTAATGGGCGACCAGGATACCTGCACAGGCACAATATATATATATAATACAGAGACCCCGCCCAGTGCCAGGCCGGCGTCAGGCACTGCAGGTAATGGGCGACCAGGATACCTGCACAGACACACAATATATATATATAATACAGAGACCCCGCCCAGTGCCAGGCCGGCGTCACGCTCTGCAGGTAATGGGCGACCAGGATACCTGCACAGACACAATATATATAATACAGAGACCCCGCCCAGTGCCAGGCCGGCGTCACGCTCTGCAGGTAATGGGCGACCAGGATACCTGCACAGGCACAATATATATATAATACAGAGACCCCGCCCAGTGCCAGGCCGGCGTCACGCTCTGCAGGTAATGGGCGACCAGGATACCTGCACAGGCACAATATATATATATATAATACAGAGACCCCGCCCAGTGCCAGGCCGGGCGTCAGGCTCTGCAGGTAATGGGCGACCAGGATACCTGCACAGACACACAATATATATAATACAGAGACCCCGCCCAGTGCCAGGCCGGCGTCAGGCTCTGCAGGTAATGGGCGACCAGGATACCTGCACAGACACACAATATATATAATACAGAGACCCCGCCCAGTGCCAGGCCGGCGTCACGCTCTGCAGGTAATGGGCGACCAGGATACCTGCACAGACACAATATATATAATACAGAGACCCCGCCCAGTGCCAGGCCGGCGTCACGCTCTGCAGGTAATGGGCGACCAGGATACCTGCACAGGCACAATATATATATATATAATACAGAGACCCCGCCCAGTGCCAGGCCGGCGTCACGCTCTGCAGGTAATGGGCGACCAGGACACCTGCACAGACACACAATATATATATAATACAGAGACCCCGCCCAGTGCCAGGCCGGCGTCAGGCTCTGCAGGTAATGGGCGACCAGGATACCTGCACAGGCACAATATATATATATATAATACAGAGACCCCGCCCAGTGCCAGGCCGGCGTCACGCTCTGCAGGTAATGGGCGACCAGGACACCTGCACAGACACACAATATATATATAATACAGAGACCCCGCCCAGTGCCAGGCCGGCGTCAGGCTCTGCAGGTAATGGGCGACCAGGATACCTGCACAGGCACAATATATATATATATATAATACAGAGACCCCGCCCAGTGCCAGGCCGGCGTCAGGCTCTGCAGGTAATGGGCGACCAGGATACCTGCACAGACACAATATATATAATACAGAGACCCCGCCCAGTGCCAGGCCGGCGTCAGGCACTGCAGGTAATGGGCGACCAGGATACCTGCACAGACACAATATATATATATAATACAGAGACCCCGCCCAGTGCCAGGCCGGGCGTCACGCTCTGCAGGTAATGGGCGACCAGGATACCTGCACAGACACAATATATATATATAATACAGAGACCCCGCCCAGTGCCAGGCCGGCGTCAGGCTCTGCAGGTAATGGGCGACCAGGATACCTGCACAGACACAATATATATATATAATACAGAGACCCCGCCCAGTGCCAGGCCGGGCGTCACGCTCTGCAGGTAATGGGCGACCAGGATACCTGCACAGACACACAATATATATATATAATACAGAGACCCCGCCCAGTGCCAGGCCGGCGTCACGCTCTGCAGGTAATGGGCGACCAGGACACCTGCACAGACACACAATATATATATATAATACAGAGACCCCGCCCAGTGCCAGGCCGGGCGTCAGGCACTGCAGGTAATGGGCGACCAGGATACCTGCACAGGCACAATATATATATAATACAGAGACCCCGCCCAGTGCCAGGCCGGGCGTCACGCTCTGCAGGTAATGGGCGACCAGGATACCTGCACAGGCACACAATATATATATATAATACAGAGACCCCGCCCAGTGCCAGGCCGGCGTCACGCTCTGCAGGTAATGGGCGACCAGGATACCTGCACAGGCACAATATATATATATATAATACAGAGACCCCGCCCAGTGCCAGGCCGGCGTCAGGCACTGCAGGTAATGGGCGACCAGGATACCTGCACAGACACACAATATATATAATACAGAGACCCCGCCCAGTGCCAGGCCGGCGTCACGCTCTGCAGGTAATGGGCGACCAGGATACCTGCACAGGCACAATATATATATATAATACAGAGACCCCGCCCAGTGCCAGGCCGGGCGTCAGGCACTGCAGGTAATGGGCGACCAGGATACCTGCACAGGCACAATATATATATATATAATACAGAGACCCCGCCCAGTGCCAGGCCGGCGTCACGCTCTGCAGGTAATGGGCGACCAGGATACCTGCACAGACACAATATATATAATACAGAGACCCCGCCCAGTGCCAGGCCGGCGTCACGCTCTGCAGGTAATGGGCGACCAGGATACCTGCACAGACACAATATATATAATACAGAGACCCCGCCCAGTGCCAGGCCGGCGTCACGCTCTGCAGGTAATGGGCGACCAGGATACCTGCACAGACACACAATATATATATATATAATACAGAGACCCCACCCAGTGCCAGGCCGGCGTCAGGCTCTGCAGGTAATGGGCGACCAGGATACCTGCACAGGCACACAATATATATATATAATACAGAGACCCCGCCCAGTGCCAGGCCGGCGTCACGCTCTGCAGGTAATGGGCGACCAGGATACCTGCACAGGCACAATATATATATATAATACAGAGACCCCACCCAGTGCCAGGCCGGCGTCACGCTCTGCAGGTAATGGGCGACCAGGATACCTGCACAGATACAATATATATAATACAGAGACCCCGCCCAGTGCCAGGCCGGCGTCAGGCTCTGCAGGTAATGGGCGACCAGGATACCTGCACAGACACACAATATATATATATAATACAGAGACCCCGCCCAGTGCCAGGCCGGCGTCAGGCTCTGCAGGTAATGGGCGACCAGGATACCTGCACAGACACAATATATATAATACAGAGACCCCGCCCAGTGCCAGGCCGGCGTCACGCTCTGCAGGTAATGGGCGACCAGGATACCTGCACAGACACAATATATATAATACAGAGACCCCGCCCAGTGCCAGGCCGGCGTCAGGCTCTGCAGGTAATGGGCGACCAGGATACCTGCACAGACACACAATATATATATATATAATACAGAGACCCCGCCCAGTGCCAGGCCGGCGTCACGCTCTGCAGGTAATGGGCGACCAGGATACCTGCACAGGCACAATATATATATATAATACAGAGACCCCGCCCAGTGCCAGGCCGGCGTCAGGCACTGCAGGTAATGGGCGACCAGGATACCTGCACAGACACAATATATATATATATAATACAGGGACCCCGCCCAGTGCCAGGCCGGCGTCACGCTCTGCAGGTAATGGGCGACCAGGATACCTGCACAGACACAATATATATATAATACAGAGACCCCGCCCAGTGCCAGGCCGGCGTCAGGCACTGCAGGTAATGGGCGACCAGGATACCTGCACAGGCACAATATATATATAATACAGAGACCCCGCCCAGTGCCAGGCCGGCGTCAGGCACTGCAGGTAATGGGCGACCAGGATACCTGCACAGACACAATATATATATATATAATACAGGGACCCCGCCCAGTGCCAGGCCGGCGTCAGGCACTGCAGGTAATGGGCGACCAGGATACCTGCACAGGCACAATATATATATAATACAGAGACCCCGCCCAGTGCCAGGCCGGCGTCAGGCTCTGCAGGTAATGGGCGACCAGGATACCTGCACAGACACACAATATATATATATAATACAGAGACCCCGCCCAGTGCCAGGCCGGGCGTCAGGCACTGCAGGTAATGGGCGACCAGGATACCTGCACAGACACAATATATATATATAATACAGAGACCCCACCCAGTGCCAGGCCGGGCGTCAGGCACTGCAGGTAATGGGCGACCAGGACACCTGCACAGACACAATATATATATATATAATACAGAGACCCCGCCCAGTGCCAGGCCGGCGTCAGGCTCTGCAGGTAATGGGCGACCAGGACACCTGCACAGACACAATATATATATATAATACAGAGACCCCGCACAGTGCCAGGCCGGCGTCACGCTCTGCAGGTAATGGGCGACCAGGATACCTGCACAGACACAATATATATATATAATACAGGGACCCCGCCCAGTGCCAGGCCGGCGTCAGGCTCTGCAGGTAATGGGCGACCAGGATACCTGCACAGGCACAATATATATATATAATACAGAGACCCCACCCAGTGCCAGGCCGGGCGTCAGGCTCTGCAGGTAATGGGCGACCAGGATACCTGCACAGGCACAATATATATAATACAGAGACCCCGCCCAGTGCCAGGCCGGCGTCACGCTCTGCAGGTAATGGGCGACCAGGATACCTGCACAGACACAATATATATATATAATACAGAGACCCCGCCCAGTGCCAGGCCGGCGTCACGCTCTGCAGGTAATGGGCGACCAGGATACCTGCACAGACACACAATATATATATATAATACAGAGACCCCGCCCAGTGCCAGGCCGGCGTCAGGCACTGCAGGTAATGGGCGACCAGGATACCTGCACAGGCACAATATATATATATAATACAGAGACCCCGCCCAGTGCCAGGCCGGCGTCACGCTCTGCAGGTAATGGGCGACCAGGATACCTGCACAGGCACAATATATATAATACAGAGACCCCACCCAGTGCCAGGCCGGCGTCAGGCTCTGCAGGTAATGGGCGACCAGGATACCTGCACAGACACAATATATATAATACAGAGACCCCGCCCAGTGCCAGGCCGGCGTCACGCTCTGCAGGTAATGGGCGACCAGGATACCTGCACAGACACAATATATATAATACAGAGACCCCGCCCAGTGCCAGGCCGGCGTCACGCTCTGCAGGTAATGGGCGACCAGGATACCTGCACAGACACAATATATATATATATAATACAGAGACCCCGCCCAGTGCCAGGCCGGCGTCAGGCACTGCAGGTAATGGGCGACCAGGATACCTGCACAGACACAATATATATATATAATACAGAGACCCCGCCCAGTGCCAGGCCGGCGTCACGCTCTGCAGGTAATGGGCGACCAGGACACCTGCACAGACACACAATATATATATATATAATACAGAGACCCCGCCCAGTGCCAGGCCGGCGTCAGGCTCTGCAGGTAATGGGCGACCAGGATACCTGCACAGGCACACAATATATATATATAATACAGAGACCCCGCCCAGTGCCAGGCCGGCGTCACGCTCTGCAGGTAA
>NW_027454934.1:0-12500 GCF_040206685.1 Ascaphus truei | reverse complement strand
TGTGTGTTCTCTTTCTTTAAGGAATAAACTATATTTATTATATCTAAGTCGTGTTCAATTCAGCCCAGATATTTGGTGTATATTATACCCTGTCACAAGCTACCGTGACACCCTGTGAAACTGCATTTGAGGCTCTGAAGACCGCCCTGGCCAGTGCCCCTATTTTAGCTGCACCAGACTATGCTAAAAAGTTCTTGGTGCAGACTGATGTACTGATGCAGACTGATGTACCTCTGACAATGGGATCGGTGCTGTGCTCAACCAGGTGGGGGAGGAGGAGGAGAGCATCCTGTGGTGTACCTGAGACACAAATTGTTACCCAGGGAAGTGGCTTATGCCACGATAGAAAAAAAAATGTCTGGTGATTGTATGGGCACTCCGCAAGCTGCTGCGCTGGAGTCTCGCCCTGCAAGAGTTTCATGTCACTATCCAGCGAGCACGGAAATGCGGACGGACTATCCCGCAAGGACAGTCCTGTTGACTCTGTAACCTCAAGAGCTGTGCGGTCAGTCAAACCGCCAGTTGGGGCAATTAGGACAGCCCCTACAGTTTGAGGTGGGGAGGTGTGAAGGTGAAGGGGTACCCAGGCCAGTAAATAAAGATATTATGCCCGGCTGGGTGCCCCTGAGTCATATTGGGAATGTAGAGTGTCAGCTCTGCAGTCCGGTATTGGCTGCAGTGCTATAAATGTATTTTGTCTGTGTGTCCCGCTAAGCATAAGGGGACCACATAATTATCATGAGTTACATTGTAACAGGAATGTATCTGTGTGTGTCCCGCTAAGCATACGGGGACCACATAATTATCATGAGTTACATTGTAACAGGAATGTATCTGTGTGTGTCCCGCTAAGCATAAGGGGACCACATAATTATCATGAGTTACATTGTAACAGGAATGTATCTGTGTGTCCCGCTAAGCATAAGGGGACCACATAATTATCATGAGTTACATTGTAACAGGAATGTATCTGTGTGTCCCGCTAAGCATACGGGGACCACATAATTATCATGAGTTACATTGTAACAGGAATGTATCTGTGTGTGTCCCGCTAAGCATACGGGGACCACATAATTATCATGAGTTACATTGTAACAGGAATGTATCTGTGTGTGTCCCGCTAAGCATAAGGGGACCACATAATTATCATGAGTTACATTGTAACAGGAATGTATCTGTGTGTCCCGCTAAGCATAAGGGGACCACATAATTATCATGAGTTACATTGTAACAGGAATGTATCTGTGTGTCCCGCTAAGCATAAGGGGACCACATAATTATCATGAGTTACATTGTAACAGGAATGTATCTGTGTGTCCCGCTAAGCATAAGGGGACCACATAATTATCATGAGTTACATTGTAACAGGAATGTATCTGTGTGTGTCCCGCTAAGCATACGGGGACCACATAATTATCATGAGTTACATTGTAACAGGAATGTATCTGTGTGTGTCCCGCTAAGCATAAGGGGACCACATAATTATCATGAGTTACATTGTAACAGGAATGTATCTGTGTGTGTCCCGCTAAGCATAAGGGGACCACATAATTATCATGAGTTACATTGTAACAGGAATGTATCTGTGTGTCCCGCTAAGCATACGGGGACCACATAATTATCATGAGTTACATTGTAACAGGAATGTATCTGTGTGTGTCCCGCTAAGCATAAGGGGACCACATAATTATCATGAGTTACATTGTAACAGGAATGTATCTGTGTGTCCCGCTAAGCATAAGGGGACCACATAATTATCATGAGTTACATTGTAACAGGAATGTATCTGTGTGTCCCGCTAAGCATACGGGGACCACATAATTATCATGAGTTACATTGTAACAGGAATGTATCTGTGTGTCCCGCTAAGCATAAGGGGACCACATAATTATCATGAGTTACATTGTAACAGGAATGTATCTGTGTGTGTCCCGCTAAGCATAAGGGGACCACATAATTATCATGAGTTACATTGTATCAGGAATGTATCTGTGTGTCCCGCTAAGCATAAGGGGACCACATAATTATCATGAGTTACATTGTATCAGGAATGTATCTGTGTGTGTCCCGCTAAGCACAAGGGGACCACATAATTATCATGAGTTACATTGTATCAGGAATGTATCTGTGTGTGTCCCGCTAAGCATAAGGGGACCACATAATTATCATGAGTTACATTGTATCAGGAATGTATCTGTGTGTCCCGCTAAGCATAAGGGGACCACATAATTATCATGAGTTACATTGTAACAGGAATGTATCTGTGTGTGTCCCGCTAAGCATAAGGGGACCACATAATTATCATGAGTTACATTGTAACAGGAATGTATCTGTGTGTGTCCCGCTAAGCATAAGGGGACCACATAATTATCATGAGTTACATTGTAACAGGAATGTATCTGTGTGTGTCCCGCTAAGCATAAGGGGACCACATAATTATCATGAGTTACATTGTATCAGGAATGTATCTGTGTGTCCCGCTAAGCATACGGGGACCACATAATTATCATGAGTTACATTGTAACAGGAATGTATCTGTGTGTGTCCCGCTAAGCATAAGGGGACCACATAATTATCATGAGTTACATTGTAACAGGAATGTATCTGTGTGTCCCGCTAAGCATAAGGGGACCACATAATTATCATGAGTTACATTGTAACAGGAATGTATGTGTGTGTCCCGCTAAGCATAAGGGGACCACATAATTATCATGAGTTACATTGTAACAGGAATGTATCTGTGTGTGTCCCGCTAAGCATAAGGGGACCACATAATTATCATGAGTTACATTGTATCAGGAATGTATCTGTGTGTGTCCCGCTAAGCATAAGGGGACCACATAATTATCATGAGTTACATTGTAACAGGAATGTATCTGTGTGTCCCGCTAAGCATAAGGGGACCACATAATTATCATGAGTTACATTGTAACAGGAATGTATCTGTGTGTCCCGCTAAGCATAAGGGGACCACATAATTATCATGAGTTACATTGTAACAGGAATGTATCTGTGTGTCCCGCTAAGCATACGGGGACCACATAATTATCATGAGTTACATTGTAACAGGAATGTATCTGTGTGTCCCGCTAAGCATACGGGGACCACATAATTATCATGAGTTACATTGTAACAGGAATGTATCTGTGTGTCCCGCTAAGCATAAGGGGACCACATAATTATCATGAGTTACATTGTAACAGGAATGTATCTGTGTGTCCCGCTAAGCATAAGGGGACCACATAATTATCATGAGTTACATTGTAACAGGAATGTATCTGTGTGTCCCGCTAAGCATAAGGGGACCACATAATTATCATGAGTTACATTGTAACAGGAATGTATCTGTGTGTCCCGCTAAGCATAAGGGGACCACATAATTATCATGAGTTACATTGTAACAGGAATGTATGTGTGTGTCCCGCTAAGCATAAGGGGACCACATAATTATCATGAGTTACATTGTATCAGGAATGTATCTGTGTGTGTCCCGCTAAGCATAAGGGGACCACATAATTATCATGAGTTACATTGTAACAGGAATGTATCTGTGTGTGTCCCGCTAAGCATACGGGGACCACATAATTATCATGAGTTACATTGTAACAGGAATGTATCTGTGTGTCCCGCTAAGCATACGGGGACCACATAATTATCATGAGTTACATTGTAACAGGAATGTATCTGTGTGTGTCCCGCTAAGCATACGGGGACCACATAATTATCATGAGTTACATTGTATCAGGAATGTATCTGTGTGTCCCGCTAAGCATAAGGGGACCACATAATTATCATGAGTTACATTGTAACAGGAATGTATCTGTGTGTCCCGCTAAGCATAAGGGGACCACATAATTATCATGAGTTACATTGTAACAGGAATGTATCTGTGTGTCCCGCTAAGCATAAGGGGACCACATAATTATCATGAGTTACATTGTAACAGGAATGTATCTGTGTGTCCCGCTAAGCATAAGGGGACCACATAATTATCATGAGTTACATTGTAACAGGAATGTATCTGTGTGTGTCCCGCTAAGCATAAGGGGACCACATAATTATCATGAGTTACATTGTATCAGGAATGTATCTGTGTGTGTCCCGCTAAGCATAAGGGGACCACATAATTATCATGAGTTACATTGTAACAGGAATGTATCTGTGTGTCCCGCTAAGCATAAGGGGACCACATAATTATCATGAGTTACATTGTAACAGGAATGTATCTGTGTGTCCCGCTAAGCATAAGGGGACCACATAATTATCATGAGTTACATTGTAACAGGAATGTATCTGTGTGTCCCGCTAAGCATAAGGGGACCACATAATTATCATGAGTTACATTGTAACAGGAATGTATCTGTGTGTCCCGCTAAGCATACGGGGACCACATAATTATCATGAGTTACATTGTAACAGGAATGTATCTGTGTGTCCCGCTAAGCATACGGGGACCACATAATTATCATGAGTTACATTGTAACAGGAATGTATCTGTGTGTCCCGCTAAGCATAAGGGGACCACATAATTATCATGAGTTACATTGTAACAGGAATGTATCTGTGTGTCCCGCTAAGCATAAGGGGACCACATAATTATCATGAGTTACATTGTAACAGGAATGTATCTGTGTGTCCCGCTAAGCATAAGGGGACCACATAATTATCATGAGTTACATTGTAACAGGAATGTATCTGTGTGTCCCGCTAAGCATAAGGGGACCACATAATTATCATGAGTTACATTGTAACAGGAATGTATGTGTGTGTCCCGCTAAGCATAAGGGGACCACATAATTATCATGAGTTACATTGTATCAGGAATGTATCTGTGTGTGTCCCGCTAAGCATAAGGGGACCACATAATTATCATGAGTTACATTGTAACAGGAATGTATCTGTGTGTGTCCCGCTAAGCATACGGGGACCACATAATTATCATGAGTTACATTGTAACAGGAATGTATCTGTGTGTCCCGCTAAGCATACGGGGACCACATAATTATCATGAGTTACATTGTAACAGGAATGTATCTGTGTGTGTCCCGCTAAACATACGGGGACCACATAATTATCATGAGTTACATTGTATCAGGAATGTATCTGTGTGTCCCGCTAAGCATAAGGGGACCACATAATTATCATGAGTTACATTGTAACAGGAATGTATCTGTGTGTCCCGCTAAGCATAAGGGGACCACATAATTATCATGAGTTACATTGTAACAGGAATGTATCTGTGTGTCCCGCTAAGCATAAGGGGACCACATAATTATCATGAGTTACATTGTAACAGGAATGTATCTGTGTGTCCCGCTAAGCATAAGGGGACCACATAATTATCATGAGTTACATTGTAACAGGAATGTATCTGTGTGTCCCGCTAAGCATAAGGGGACCACATAATTATCATGAGTTACATTGTAACAGGAATGTATCTGTGTGTGTCCCGCTAAGCATAAGGGGACCACATAATTATCATGAGTTACATTGTAACAGGAATGTATGTGTGTGTCCCGCTAAGCATAAGGGGACCACATAATTATCATGAGTTACATTGTATCAGGAATGTATCTGTGTGTGTCCCGCTAAGCATAAGGGGACCACATAATTATCATGAGTTACATTGTATCAGGAATGTATCTGTGTGTGTCCCGCTAAGCATAAGGGGACCACATAATTATCATGAGTTACATTGTATCAGGAATGTATCTGTGTGCGCATTGCAAGAGTGTTTCACTGCCAACCGCAAGAAAGGAAAAAAAAAGTTTTTAAAACACGGCAGCTTGCTGCATAGCGTATAAGTGTAACGGGTCTTCCCCCCCCAACCTCAGATCGGGTCCCCTGGGGGAGCTAACTCTCTTGCTACATGGCGAGTGTGGTGCATACCTGCTGGCAACAGGAGGGCAGAGTTTTCCCGCGGTGACATTTGGGGAACCAGGGCAGGTTTCTGGGGTTTCGCCTTCGTTCTCCTCAATGGTGCAGCGCCTACATCTGCTGTAGGCCCCAGGGATATGGGGTGGAATCCCTACCGCAGAATCCCCTCCCAGGGATGAGAGAGTCCAGTCTCACACATTGTCTCTTTAAATAGGAACTCTTTATTGCGTCTCAGCAGCAGCAACAGCAACCATGGACAGTCATACAGCCAGCTGTCGTCCTTCAGGATGTCCCCCTGATGCCACTCTGGGTCGAAGGCACCCAGAGTGGGTCTAGCTCTTCCCCCACCCCATATGCAGGGTGAGTGGTACTTGGTCCACCTAGATCTAACAGCTCTACTCCACAGGCTAACTCCCTCTCCACTCCGATGCCAGAGGGAGAACTCCCAAGAGGAACCACCTAAATAGGAAGTGCACTGCTCTAAATAGTTTCAGCAGGCACCGCCCCTGTGTCTCTTGATTGGACACAGAGTCAGATGACCTACCTTCACTATCTCAGGGCAAGTGCTTGAGGTGGGGGAAACCCATGATAACTCCTGGCAACCTGCCCTTACACAGGAATTACTGCCAGGAGGAGGATAGAAATATAGCCCATAAACTTACCAGGGCTACATAAGCAGCAAGCTAACTTTGGATAGGCTCCGATTGTTGCTATGCAGAGGTCTGGGGGGTAATCATTAAAACGGTTATGGTTTCCGTATTTTAAACTTTTATAAGAAGTAATGCATGAAAGTCCCCCTCTTTTTGGTGAATTAAAATTATAAGAGCAAGGGCATTTACATTCAAGCGGGCGGAGCAGTATCGGAAACACTTGGTTCACAAGTACAGCGATTCCAAGAGATATGGCCAGCCACTCCGGCCAGTGAGCCACTCCGGCCAGTGAGTCATGCAGACATTAAGTCAGGACTTCTAGAACGTCACGCTGAGAGGACCCCAGAATGTCTAGGAAAGTCCAGACTTTAAAAGGTACCGACATTTCAAAGTGTTAAGTGAAGGGAAGTAAATGTAAACAGTTTGTCCTGCCAGGTGTCCGGGGACAGGCAGACAACATGTCGCCAGGGAAGTGGGCTTGTTTAGGTATGCTAAGCGGCTCAGGTGCGAAGTTAGCGCATGACCGTAGCATACCTCGAAGCTTCTGCCCGGCTCCATGAAGTATTGGCAAACCTTGCCAATAGGTGGGACGCGTTATTGCCACGCCGTGATTGGCTGCACATTATACCGATAGCGCTTGTGTGGTTTTAAAGGTCCGTGCAGCCAACCGGGAGAATTATCATGCGGTGAAAGATTTCATCTAAGCTTTAGCGTGCGGTACAAAGACTTCAACATAGGAACCAAGATCTGTATCCAGCTTCCAGTATTCGTAAGGACTAAGGATTTGCTAAGCAATCCGGTATTGGGGGAATGAAAAGATTACCTTCAGCGGAGTAAGAGTGGTTGCGGGAAGCACCACTAGCCAAAGACTGTGTCGCGCTCTGTTTTGCGCACAAACCCCGCTCCTGGGAATTTGTGCCTAGAGATTTATTTCTGTGAAGTTCGTTCCGGGAACATTTTATTTCGTTTTGCCCCGTCCCAGTAAGTGTTTATTCGTATTAATTCGGAGATCAAGCTGTTTATGTCCATTTTGTAAATAAATCCCAATTTATTTTATCTCTCGCTTTGCTCAAAGGACCCGGGTATTAAGGTGTTAAAAGCGCTGGTCTCCCGTGACAGGGAGGGCGGTGAAGACATAAGTCCGGCGGTTGGCGCGCGGGGCTTCCCGCTCTCCTCGATCAGGGAGGTGGGTGTAATGTGGCTGTCACTCCCCCCTCCCCGGTTACCGCTGCCGGAGCGGGGGGATGTTTGGGGGAGACTGGTGCGGTGGTTCCATGGCCTGGGTGCTAGCGCCCCAGATATAGATATAGACAGACAGACAATTTAAAATCGCACTATTAGCTAGTAAAACCCTCAAAATGCGTTAAAATAAATATAGGGGAAGGTGGGGGAGAGACGGGGATAGCAGAGGAATGACTTAAATCCAAAAAAGTTCTGCAGAACTGTTTAAAGGCAGCGCGGACAAGTTGAGGATAATATGCTGTATTGGTGGTGAAAATGCCAGCGTATACTCCACTCAGATCGCCGACAAGCTTGTGCGAGGGGAACACGTCGCTCCGAGTCAGGAGCCGCTAAACGCTGCTTCTACCCACAGCTCCTCTGATGAAACGCGCTGGGTGTTCCGCCCATTTACCCAGCTCTACTTACACGTTCATTTGGCTTATAAACCTTTACTCGCTACCCCTTATGCACGCCCCTGTCAGGTAAAGATGCACTCCCCTGTTAGGGGCACTCCCCTGTTAGGGGCACTCCCCTGTTAGGGGCACTCCCCTGTTAGGGGCACTCCCCTGTTAGGGGCACTCCCCTGTTAGGGGCACTCCTCCCCCGCACCCCCCCACCAATGCCGTTGTCTCCTTACCAGATCCCACCAGTATATCGGGGTTCCCCAGAGTGAGCGCGGCGGTGAAGTCGGCCCCCCTGTACTCCGTGTCCAGCTGCCAGTTAACAAACTTGGACTGCTGTGTCTGAGGGAACCGAGGGAGATGGGAGGAAATATATCATTGGAAGAGAGAGGGGGGGAGGGGGCGAGGCGGCGTGGGGAAGGGGGGGGGGGCGGCGGCGCGGGGAAGGGGGGGGCAGCGGCGCAGGGAAGGGGGGGCGGCGGCGCAGGGAAGTGAGGCGGGGCGGTGTGGAGAAGGGGGGGGGCGGCGCGGGGAAGGGGGGTGTCGGCGCGGGAAGGGGGGGACGAGGCGGCGGCGTGGGGAAGGGGGGGCGGCGTGGGGAAGGAGGGGACGAGGCGGCAGCGTGGGGAAGTGGGGGGACGGCGTGGGGAAGTGGGGGGACGAGGCGGCGTGGGGAAGTGGGGGGACGAGGCGGCGTGGGGAAGTGGGGGTGGCGGCGTGGGGAAGGGGGGGACGAGGCGGCGTGGGGAAGGGGGGGACGAGGCGGCGTGGGGAAGGGGGGCGGCGGCGTGGGGAAGTGGGGGGAAGTGGGGGCGGCGTGGGGAAGTAAGGGGCGAGGCGGCGGCGTGGGGAAGGGGGGGTGGCGGCGTGGGGAAGGGGGGGACGAGGCGGCGGCGTGGGGAAGGGGGGCGGCGGCGTGGGGAAGGGGGGCGGCGGCGTGGGGAAGGGGGGCGGCGGCGTGGGGAAGGGGGGCGGCGGCGTGGGGAAGTGGGGGGCGGCGTGGGGAAGGGGGGTGGCGGCGTGGGGAAGGGGGGGACGAGGCGGCGTGGGGAAGTGGGGGTGGCGGCGTGGGGAAGGGGGGGACGAGGCGGCGTGGGGAAGGGGGGCGGCGGCGTGGGGAAGTGGGGGGAGGTGGGGGGCGGCGTGGGGAAGTAAGGGGCGAGGCGGCGGCGTGGGGAAGGGGGGCGGCGGCGTGGGGAAGGGGGGCGGCGGCGTGGGGAAGGGGGGCGGCGGCGTGGGGAAGGGGGGCGGCGGCGTGGGGAAGTGGGGGGCGGTGTGGGGAAGTGGGGGGAAGTGGGTGGCGGCGTGGGGAAGGGGGGCGGCGGCGTGGGGAAGGGGGGGACGAGGCGGCGGCGTGGGGAAGGGGGGCGGCGGCGTGGGGAAGGGGGGGACGAGGCGGCGGCGTGGGGAAGGGGGGCGGCGGCGTGGGGAAGGGGGGCGGCGGCGTGGGGAAGGGGGGCGGCGGCGTGGGGAAGGGGGGCGGCGGCGTGGGGAAGGGGGGCGGCGGCGTGGGGAAGTGGGGGGCGGCGGCGTGGGGAAGTGGGGGGCGGTGTGGGGAAGTGGGGGGGAAGTGGGTGGCGGCGTGGGGAAGGGGCGAGGCGGCGGCGTGGGGAGGCGGCGTGGGGAAGGGGGGCGGCGGCGGCGTGGGGAAGGGGGGGTGGCGGCGGCGTGGGGAAGGGGGGAAGAGGCGGCAGCGTGGGGAAGGGGGGCGGCGGCGCGGGGAAGGGGGGGACGAGGCGGCGGCGCGGGGAAGGGGGGCGGCGGCGCGGGGAAGGGGGGGACGAGGCGGCGGCGTGGGGAAGGAGGGGACGAGGCGGCGTGGGGAAGGGGGGGGACGAGGCGGCGGCGTGGGGAAGGGGGGCGGCGGCGCGGGGAAGGGGGGGACGAGGCGGCGGCGTGGGGAAGGAGGGGACGAGGCGGCGCGGGGAAGGGGGGGACGAGGCGGCGGCGTGGGGAAGGGGGGCGGCGGCGCGGGGAAGGGGGGGACGAGGCGGCGGCGTGGGGAAGGAGGGGACGAGGCGGCGTGGGGAAGGGGGGGGACGAGGCGGCGTGGGGAAGGGGGGGGACGAGGCGGCGTGGGGAAGGGGGGGCGGCGGCGGCGCGGGGAAGGGGGGGCGGCGGCGCGGTGAAGGGGGGGCCGCGGCGCGGGGAAGGGGGGGCTGCGTGGGGGGTATCATTACCTGCAGGGCGATCTTTGAGCGGACGTGATGAGAGAGCTGATGGATTATCTGCGCATTGAGGCTGCCGCTGTTATCCAAATCCCCGACCAAGACCGGGAACGCCTGGGGAGGTGAGGAAGAGGAGGAGGAGGAGAGGAGGCAGAAGGGGGGGGGGGCGAGGGAAGAGGCAGAAGGGGGGGGGACGAGGGAAGAGGCAGAAGGGGGGGGGACGAGGGAAGAGGCAGAAGGGGGGGGGGGACGAGGGAAGAGGCAGAAGGGGGGACGACGAGGGAAGAGGCAGAAGGGGGGGAGGAGAGGGGGGAGAAGAGGAGAGGGGGGAGAAGAGGAGAGGGGGGAGAAGAGGAGAGGGGGGAGAAGAGGAGAGGGGGGAGAAGAGGAGAGGGGGAGAAGAGGAGAGGGGGGAGAAGAGGAGAGGGGGGAGAAGAGGAGAGGGGGGAGAAGAGGAGAGGGGGGAGAAGAGGAGAGGGGGGAGAAGAGGACAGGGGGGGAGAAGAGGACAGGAGGGGAGAAGAGGACAGGGGGGGAGAAGAGGAGAGGGGAGAGGGGGGAGAAGAGGAGAGTGGGGAGGGGGGAGAAGAGGAGAGTGGGGAGGGGGGAGAAGAGGAGAGTGGGGAGGGGGGAGAAGAGGAGAGTGGGGAGGGGGGAGAAGAGGAGAGTGGGGAGGGGGGAGAAGAGGAGAGTGGGGAGGGGGGAGTGGGGAGAAGAGGAGAGTGGGGAGGGGGGAGAAGAGGAGAGTGGGGAGGGGGGAGAAGAGGAGAGTGGGGAGAAGGGGAGAGTGGGAGAAGAGGAGAGTGGGGAGAAGAGGAGAGTGGGGAGAAGAGGAGAGTGGGGAGGGGGGAGAAGAGGAGAGTGGGGAGGGGGGAGAAGAGGAGAGTGGGGAGGGGGGAGAAGAGGAGAGTGGGGAGGGGGAGAAGAGGAGAGTGGGGAGGGGGGAGAAGAGGAGAGTGGGGAGGGGGGAGTGGGGAGAAGAGGAGAGTGGGGAGGGGGGAGAAGAGGAGAGTGGGGAGGGGGGAGAAGAGGAGAGTGGGGAGAAGGGGAGAGTGGGAGAAGAGGAGAGTGGGGAGAAGAGGAGAGTGGGGAGAAGAGGAGAGTGGGGAGGGGGGAGAAGAGGAGAGTGGGGAGGGGGGAGAAGAGGAGAGGGGGGAGATATTGTATGGGGGGCAGTGGTCCCCTTACCTCCGTGCTGCTCAGTTGCTGGGTGCCCACGTATGTGGCCCCGAAGTGGTAGCTGGAGTCGCTGACGGTGCTGAGCGCCAGCGTGTGATTGACCTGGAAGTGATTGCTCAGCCCCTTATTCACCGTCAGCTTCACCCCCTCCATCTGCCCGGGAAATAACTCTGCAGCGAGAGATAGGGGGGCGCAGGGGTCAGGAGAGCGCAGCGAGAGAGAGAGGGGCACAGGGGTCAGGAGAGCGCAGCGAGAGAGAGGGGGCGCAGGGGTCAGGAGAGCGCAGCGAGAGAGAGAGGGGCGCGCAGGGGTCAGGAGAGCGCAGCGAGAGAGAGAGGGGCGCGCAGGGGTCAGGAGAGCGCAGCGAGAGAGAGAGGGGGGCGCAGGGGTCAGGAGAGCGCAGCGAGAGAGAGAGGGGCGCAGGGGTCAGGAGAGCGCAGCGAGAGAGAGAGGGGCGCAGGGGTCAGGAGAGCGCAGCGAGAGACAGGGGGGCGCAGGGGTCAGGAGAGCGCAGCGAGAGAGAGAGGGGCGCAGGGGTCAGGAGAGCGCAGCGAGAGAGAGAGGGGCGCGCAGGGGTCAGGAGAGCGCAGCGAGAGAGAGGGGGGCGCAGGGGTCAGGAGAGCGCAGCGAGAGAGAGAGGGGCGCAGGGGTCAGGAGAGCGCAGCGAGAGACAGGGGGGCGCAGGGGTCAGGAGAGCGCAGCGAGAGAGAGAGGGGCGCAGGGGTCAGGAGAGCGCAGCGAGAGAGAGAGGGGCGCGCAGGGGTCAGGAGAGCGCAGCGAGAGAGAGGGGCGCACAGGGGTCAGGAGAGCGCAGCGAGAGAGAGAGGGGGGGCGCAGGGGTCAGGAGAGCGCAGCGAGAGAGAGAGGGGCGCACAGGGGTCAGGAGAGCGCAGCGAGAGAGAGAGAGGGGCGCAGGGGTCAGGAGAGCGCAGCGAGAGAGAGAGGGCAGGGGTCAGGAGAGCGCAGCGAGAGAGAGAGGGGCGCGCAGGGGTCAGGAGAGCGCA
>NW_027454933.1:0-52532 GCF_040206685.1 Ascaphus truei | reverse complement strand
GTGGAGTGGTTAGCACAGATTCCAACCTGCAGTGTATAACGTAGAGAGTTAGAAGAGAGAAAGTCCAGCATGCGGCTTTAAATGAGGCGTTAGAGAAGTTTGGATGTAAATGGTAGAAGGGAGATAGGGTGGTAGATGGAAGGGGAGGCAAGATTGAGAGAAGGTGGATGTTACATGCTTGGAAGTTGATGGAAACCACCTTGTGCTGGTAGCGAGGTTGAAGAGATGAGTTAGTGTAGGAATAATTGTGGTAGAAAGTGAGCGGAGCAGATGTGAAGGAATAACCGTGGGTTGCTTAGGGGGTGTAGTGAGAGCTGTTTGGGGCTTTGACATATAACACTGTCATGTTGAATAGCATTGGTTTTATCTTTAAGTATTTGGCGAGGTTTGGTGACATAAGCACACTAGGGGGACCGGGTGAGAGTGAGCATAAGAGAGGTGAAAGTTTAAAACAGATGCTGTGAACTGGATGAGAGAGTAGATATAGATAGGGATAGGGATTGGGCCGTAATATAAGAAGAGACAATGGATTTGCAATGTGTAAAATGTGCTGTACAGCGTGATTTCCTCCATTGGTGGAGCATTGGGAGAACTATGTTTTTATTGCATAAAGAGCGTGCAATCTATAGTGAGCATTACTAGCAAGCATAGGGATTTTAGGTTGGGGGGATCGGCAGGTGAAGAGGAGGTGAAGTTCATGGCTACGAAAAGAATGACCTTGTAGTAGGGAAGAGGATATGTGGGAATTTATTGATGAAGTTGTCTGAGAGCTGGTAGGGGAAGTTAAGGAGATTGTTAGAGACATACACAGCAGGGATTATCAGCTTCAGAAAGGGCACCCACTGTTGGGTAACAGCAGCCAAAGCCACACCATTTATCAACAGTTCATGACTCAGGTAGGACCCAGGTGTGATGGGACGTAGCAGCAAATCAAGGCAGGAGCAATTTGGTCAAGGGTATATGAGAAAGAACTATTGTGTAGGGAGGTGGCCTGTACAGGACAGGGTGGATGCCGGACAGTTTGCAGAGAGGTAGAGAGCTGAGTAAGGTCTATTTTATGTGAGTTCCAATAGGTGAGAAGAAGAGGTTGATGAGGGGGAAAAGCAGGAAGGAGAGTAAGGGGGAAGGAGAGGAGATGGTAATCAGACAGATGATATGGTGAGTTAGAGAAATTAGAGAGGGAGCAGAGATGAGAGAACACAAGGTCAAGTAACAATCATGATGTGGAGGAGATGTGGTCAACAGAGAGAGAACAAAGGAGACGGATAAAGAGAGGAGATAAGAGGCAGTTGGGGCATTAGGGTTATCAAAAGGAATATAAAGGCCCCTGGAATGAGGGCGTAGGTGTCAAAAAAAGAGAAAAAAGTGTAAAAGCCATTCAGCAACTTACCTACTTTCCCTTTATTTTTCCGACAAATGCACATGCGCTATGCACACCCTCACTCTATGATGGCGCGTGTGACACCTGCTGATGTTTAGTGATATTATGTGCAGTGGAAATGGTATCCCTTGGGGGAAGCATGTGAGGGGTGCACTGCTAGTCAACCTGATGAAAAATGACGGAGGCTGGATCGCTTCAACGGATGAAAAAACTCTTTATTGAATCGTCCGCAACATCGTATCACACGGACAGGGAGAGGAACCTCTGACGCGTTTCGCGCATGCGTTCGGTTTGTCAAAGAGTATGGTTCCTCTCACATTGCCGGTATATATAGGTGGATCACTTTCCGGATGCACCGCCCAGCCGTGTGTTCGTAAACACAGCCCCACATCAAGATCGGGGGGGGGGGCTGTGTCCAGGAAACCACAGCGACGCAGCAGCAATGATCAACCCCACATAACGGCACACAAGATAAGAATAAAAAAAAAAACAGATTAACATCAGTACATCGTTCATAAATATTACTTTCTAAACATGTATGGACCAGTATCAAATCATGAGTCCAATATAAATATGTCGTCTGATGTCTCATGATTTGATACTGGTCATTACATTTGAATACCGCCATCTTGCTTATTTAGTTGCGAAATTGCGAGAGAAGTTGGAGAAAATGCAGCATCTGAGATTAATTCTGCAAAGTCAAAAGCATTGAGAACTTCACCCAAAAAAATAGCAAAAACAGGAAAGTACAGAAAAGATAAAAACATGTTGCAACTCCATTTTGAAGTTATCACTATCTGACATGATTCTGTATCGCTATCTTACTCCATTACTTCAGTCATAGGATTAGCACTATATGATGTAGCCAGGTCCCCGTTCTTACCTCCGGTGAGCGCTGCGAGGTTGCAGGGGGGGGGGCTGCTGTGTCGCCAAAGACTCCTGGCGCTGTGTGACTCAGAGCGCCGCCATATTTAGGGCTCGCGCATGCGCAGTGAGTGCGGTGTGCGACGGAGCCTGCAGATAGCTTGTGCATGCGCAGTGGTAAGCGTGCGAAGCTGGGCCAATCCCAGGAGACTGTGGGCAAGAACTACATATCCCATGAGCCTCTGAGTGAGTCACCTGGCATGAGATAGCCAATAGGCTTTAGGAGATCCCTGCTGCCAGGATATGGAAGTGATCAACAGAGACCACGCTAGTCAGTGAGTGCTGGGATAGCAAGGGGAGAGGAGGAGTGTGTGCAGGGGTCAGTGACCCGCTGCATTAAGCCAGTGTTCCCCCCTAGGCCCCAGTGCAGGCCCTGAGGCCCCACTAGCTTGTGGCTGCTGCAGGGGACAGCCCTTAGATAGGGACCTTGTCTGGGTAGTGATTAGTACCAGTCCGGGGCACAGTACTGCGCTGAGGATCCTGTTACTTGTAGTCTGGGACCAGACTACGCTGCAGCGTCAGAGCACGTTGGAGACCTCCCCGGCGGTGGGAACTCATCGTAAGAGACTGCGCTGGATCAGCTGATCCTTTTTGAAGTGTCAGCAGTCCGGTTGCTGGAGCGCCCGGCAGGTATCTCCGTAAGTGCCCCAACATACCGGTACCTTATAGGCGCTGATCCCGCCTTGGGGGGTGGGGGTCCTTGGAGACACTCAGGGGTTAAGTGACCAAGGGACTGGTCCATTACGTTGGACACGGTGTGGGAAGTACACGGGGGTGGGACAACGACTGTACGGTGGAGTGCGGCCGGGGCCACGGTTGTCAAAAGGTTATCCGTGTTTATTTGTGTAACATACAGTAAAGGTTCTCATTATAATCTGTGAGCTGTTGTTACTGTCCTTGTTCAGAGGAATCTCACACATTGGGGATCCTGGGAAAGTGGAGGCGCTGCCAGTTATTATATTGCTGCCCCAGGCTCCCAGGGGTGGAGGCTCAGATCTCTGTGAGCCAGCAGGTAAGTATAGCACCCCTAGACCCGTCTATGTCAGAGGGAAAGAGCACCACAATTATTATTGTAACAATTTCATTATTACTCAACACAAATATTAAATAATCCTAAGAAAGCCCAAACGTTAACTGTGTAATGTCTTCAAATCCTATTATCCTATTGTTATTTGATATTTTATTTTAAAATGGGAGGATAAAACTCGCGTGAAATATTCACAATATTGTGCTGATGAGAGGAAATTCAAATCCCAATAGGCAAAAAGACCCTTTAAAAAAAAAGCTTTCACTACACAAACAGAAATACTCTTTTTGAAATAAATACCCTTTATCTCCGTAAAAGATGTGAAACTAGATTAAAAAAAAAAAAAAAGCAGAGGAATGAATGACATGGAATAGACAAGTATTCAATGTTGAAGATCGTGTGAGAAATTCTTCCCCTTTTTGTTACCGTAGGTGACACCTTCACCTGGACCCTTTACAATAAACAGCTGCCTGCTAATTGCAGATAATTAGCAGCTGCTATTTATGAGCTTGTTTATGGGCCGGCGTACATTGGGAAAATCAGACCGTTTGGGAACGTCGGGCTCGGATAGGAAATGTTAGCACTTCTTTTGTTAAACCTATTGATTGCTTAAGTTTAGTAGGTGTAAAAGTTTCTTCCTCACAGGAACTGTTGGTATATAAGGGGTTAAAAAAGTGTACACCTCCCCAAACTATAGAAAGACCATTTGTTGCTATGAATAATAACCCCAGAACAGGGGAGCGCAAACTTTTTGAGCTGCGCCCCCCCCCCCCTGCCAGCTCCCCCTCGTTCTCGTGCCCCCCCCCCCTTCGCTTGTGTACAGCGTCAAATGACGCCGCAGGGTCACGTGACGTGTCATCGCGTGACCCCGTTTCCATGGCGACGGCCGTGTGGCGTCACCCCGCATGACACCGCGGCGCCATGGCGACGCATCACAGCGTCTGAATCAAGGAAAGTTTTATTGTTGCAGAGGCCTCACGCGATCCCCCAGCATTTACTTCAAGTGCGTCGGGGAAGAGCCCCCCAAAAAAATCCAGCGCCCCCCACTCTGTGCACCGCTGCCCTAGAAAATGATCATTTCATAATGACAGCATGGAATAGGAGGGGAGAACAGCATGGAATAGGAGGGGAGAACAGCATGGAATAGGAGGGGAGTACAGCATGGAGAAGGAGGGGAGTACAGCGTGGAATAGGAGGGGAATACAGCATGGAATAGGAGGGGAGTACAGCATGGAATAGGAGGGGAGTACAGCATGGAGAAGGAGGGGAGTACAGCGTGGAATAGGAGGGGAGTACAGCGTGGAATAGGAGTGGAGTACAGCATGGAATAGGAGGGGAGTACAGCATGGAGTAGGAGGGGAGTACAGCATGGAATAGGAGGGGAGTACAGAATGGAATAGGAGGGGAGTACAGAATGGAATAGGAGGGGAGTACAGCATGGAATATGAGGGGAGTACAGCATGGAATAGGAGGGGAGTACAGCATGGAATAGGAGGGGAGTACAGCATGGAATAGGAGGGGAGAACAGCATGGAATAGGAGGGGAGTACAGCATGGAATAGGAGGGGAGTACAGCGTGGAATAGGAGGGGAGTACAGCATGGAATAGGAGGGGAGTACAGCATGGAATAGGAGGGGAGTACAGCATGGAATAGGAGGGAGTACAGCATGGAATAGGAGGGGAGTACAGCATGGAGAAGGAGGGGAGTACAGCGTGGAATAGGAGGGGAGTACAGCATGGAATAGGAGGGGAGTACAGCATGGAATAGGAGGGGAGTACAGCATGGAATAGGAGGGGAGTACAGCATGGAATAGGAGGGGAGTACAGCATGGAATAGGAGTGGAGTACAGCATGGAATATGAGGGGAGTACAGCATGGAATAGGAGGGGAGTACATCATGGAATAGGAGGGGAGTACAGCATGGAATAGGAGGGGAGTACAGCATGGAATAGGAGGGGAGTACAGCATGGAATAGGAGGGGAGTACAGCATGGAATAGGAGGGGAGTACAGCATGGAATAGGAGGGGAGTACAGCATGGAATAGGAGGGGAGTACAGCATGGAATAGGAGGGGAGTACAGCATGGAATAGGAGGGGAGTACAGCATGGAATAGGAGGGGAGTACAGCATGGAATAGGAGGGGAGTACAGCATGGAATAGGAGGGGAGTACAGCATGGAATAGGAGGGGAGAACAGCATGGAATAGGAGGGGAGTACAGCATGGAATAGGAGGGGAGTACAGCATGGAATAGGAGGGGAGTACAGCATGGAATAGGAGGGGAGTACAGCATGGAATAGGAGGGGAGAACAGCATGGAATAGGAGGGGAGTACAGCATGGAATAGGAGGGGAGTACAGCATGGACTAGAAGGGGAGTACAGCATGGAATAGGAGGGGAGTACAGCATGGAATAGGAGGGGAGAACAGCATGGAATAGGAGGGGAGAACAGCATGGAATAGGAGGGGAGAACAGCATGGAATAGGAGGGGAGAACAGCATGGAGTAGGAGGGGAGTACAGCATGGAATAGGAGGGGAGAACAGCATGGAATAGGAGGGGAGAACAGCATGGAATAGGAGGGGAGAACAGCATGGAATAGGAGGGGAGTACAGCATGGAATAGGAGGGGAGTACAGCATGGACTAGAAGGGGAGTACAGCATGGAATAGGAGGGGAGTACAGCATGGACTAGGAGGGGAGTACAGCATGGAATAGGAGGGGAGAACAGCATGGAATAGGAGGGGAGAACAGCATGGAATAGGAGGGGAGAACAGCATGGAATAGGAGGGGAGTACAGCATGGAATAGGAGGGGAGTACAGCATGGAGTAGGAGGGGAGTACAGCATGGAATAGGAGGGGAGTACAGCATGGAATAGGAGGGGAGAACAGCATGGAATAGGAGGGGAGTACAGCATGGAATAGGAGGGGAGAACAGCATGGAATAGGAGGGGAGTACAGCATGGAATAGGAGGGGAGTACAGCATGGAATAGGAGGGGAGTACAGCATGGAGTAGGAGGGGAGTACAGCATGGAATAGGAGGGGAGTACAGCATGGAATAGGAGGGGAGTACAGCATGGAATAGGAGGGGAGTACAGCATGGAATAGGAGGGGAGTACAGCATGGAATGGGAGGGGAGTACAGCATGGAATGGGAGGGGAGTACAGCATGGAATGGGAGGGGAGTACAGCATGGAATAGGAGGGGAGTACAGCATGGAGTAGGAGGGGAGTACAGCATGGAGTAGGAGGGGAGTACAGCATGGAGTAGGAGGGGAGTACAGCATGGAGTAGGAGGGGAGTACAGCATGGAGTAGGAGGGGAGTACAGCATGGAGTAGGAGGGGAGTACAGCATGGAGTAGGAGGGGAGTACAGCATGGAATAGGAGGGGAGTACAGCATGGAGTAGGAGGGTAGTACAGCATGGAGTAGGATGGGAGTACAGCATGGAATAGGAGGGGAGTACAGCATGGAGTAGGAGGGGAGTACAGCATGGAATAGGAGGGGAGTACAGCATGGAATAGGAGGGGAGTACAGCATGGAATAGGAGGGGAGTACAGCATGGAATAGGAGGGGAGTACAGCATGGAATAGGAGGGGAGTACAGCATGGACTAGGAGGGGAGTACAGCATGGAATAGGAGGGGAGTACAGCATGGAATAGGAGGGGAGTACAGCATGGACTAGGAGGGGAGTACAGCATGGACTAGGAGGGGAGTACAGCATGGACTAGGAGGGGAGTACAGCATGGAGTAGGAGGGGAGTACAGCATGGAGTAGGAGGGGAGTACAGCATGGAATAGGAGGGGAGTACAGCATGGAATAGGAGGGGAGTACAGCATGGAATAGGAGGGGAGTACAGCATGGAATAGGAGGGGAGAACAGCATGGAATAGGAGGGGAGTACAGCATGGAATAGGAGGGGAGTACAGCATGGAGTAGGAGGGGAGTACAGCATGGAATAGGAGGGGAGTACAGCATGGAATAGGAGGGGAGAACAGCATGGAATAGGAGGGGAGAACATCATGGAATATAAGGGGAGTACAGCATGGAATAGGAGGGGAGTACAGCATGGAATAGGAGGGGAGTACAGCATGGAGTAGGAGGGGAGTACAGCATGGAATAGGAGGGGAGTACAGCATGGAATAGGAGGGGAGTACAGCATGGAATAGGAGGGGAGTACAGCATGGAATAGGAGGGGAGTACAGCATGGAATAGGAGGGGAGTACAGCATGGAATAGGAGGGGAGTACAGCATGGAATAGGAGGGGAGTACAGCATGGAATAGGAGGGGAGTACAGCATGGAATAGGAGGGGAGTACAGCATGGAATAGGAGGGGAGTACAGCATGGACTAGGAGGGGAGTACAGCATGGAATAGGAGGGGAATACAGCATGGAATAGGAGGGGAGTACAGCATGGCATAGGAGGGGAGTACAGCATGGAATAGGAGGGGAGTACAGCATGGAATAGGAGGGGAGTACAGCATGGAATAGGAGGGGAGTACAGCATGGAATAGGAGGGGAGTACAGCATGGAATAGGAGGGGAGTACAGCATGGAATAGGAGGGGAGTTTGGGTACTGCGCTCTTATATCTCATAGTTTGGTTGTAAGAGGGGATACCATGTGGGGGACCAACATGAGCGCTATAATATATGCTATATACACACAATATATACAGTTAGGTCCGGAAATAATTGGACACTGATACAAGTTTTGTTATTTTTCGGCTGTGTACCAAAATAAATTCAAGTTACAGTTAAATAATGAATATGGGCTTAAAGTGCAGTCTATCAGCTTTAATTTGAGGGTATTCACATCCAAATTTGAGGAAGGGTTTAGGAATTAAATTTTTTTAATATGTAGTCCCCTCTTTTTCAAGGGACCAAACGTAATTGGACAATTGACTCAAAAACCTGTTTCATGGACAGGTGTGGGCTATTCCTTCGTTATTTCATCATCAATTAAGCAGGTTAAAGGTCTGGAGTTGATTCCAGGTGTGGCATTCGCATTTGGAAGCTGTTGCTGTGAACCCACAACATGCGGTCAAAGGAGCTCTCAATGCAAGTGAAACAGGGCATCCTTAGGCTGCAAAAAAAAAAGAAAATCCATCAGAGAGATAGCAGGAACATTAGGAGCGGCCAAATCTACAGTTTGGTACAGTCTGAGAAAAAAAGAACGCACTGGTGAGCTCTGCAACACAAGAAAGCTTGGACGTCCATGGAAGACAACAGTGGTGGATGATCATAGGATCCTTTCCATGGTAAAGAAAAATTCCTTCACAACATCCAGCCAAGTGAAGAACACTCTCCAGGAGGTAGGCATATCATTATCCAAGTCTACCATAAAGAGAAGACTTCACGAGAGCAAATACAGAGGTTTCACCACAAGGTGCAAACCATTCATAAGCCTCAAGAATAGAAAGGCCAGATTAGACTTTGCCAAACAATATCTAAAAAAGCCAGCCCAGTTCTGGAACAGCATTCTTTGGACAGATGAAACTAAGATCAACCTGTACCAGAATGATGGGAAGAAACAAGCATGGAGAATGCTTGGAACGGCTCATGGTCCAAAGAATACCACATCATCTGTAAAACACGGTGGAGGCAGTGTGATGGCATGGGCATGCATGGCTTACAATGGCACTGGTTCACTAGTGTTTATTGATGATGTGACAGAAGACAGAAGCCGGATGAATTCTGAAGTGTATAGGGATATATTTTTTGCTCAGATTCAGCCAAATTTAGCGAAGTTGATTGTATGGCGCTTCACTTTACAGATGGACAATGACCCAAAACATACTGCGAAAGCAACCCAGGAGTTTTTTTTAAGGCAAAGAAGTGAAATATTCTGCAATGGCCGAGTCAATCACCTGATCTCAACCCGATCGAGCATGCATTTCACTTGCTGAAGACAAAACTTAAGGCAGAAAGACCCACGAACAAAAACAACTGAAGACAGCTGCAGTAAAGGCCTGGCAAAGCATCACAAAGGAGGAAACCCAGCGTTTGGTGATGTCCATGCGTTCCAGACTTCAAGCAGTCATTGCCTGCAAAGGATTCTTGACAAAGTATTAAAAATTAACATTTTTTTTATGATTGTGTTATTTTGTCCAATTACATTTGAGCCCCTGAAATAAAGGGACTGTGTATGAAAATGGTTGTAATTCCTAAACGTTTCATACGATATTTTTGTTCAACCCCTTGAATTAAAGCTGAAAGTCTGCACTTCTATTGCATCACGGTTGGTTCATTTAAAATCCATTGTGGTGGCGTACAGAGCCACAATTATGAAAATTGTGTCAGTGTCCAATTATTTCCGGACCTAACTGTATATGCTATAATACACTGTAGTAACTGTGTCCAGAGCTTTGGAAACCCCACAGGTCTCTTGTTCAAGTGTATTGATAGTATACAGATATTTCCATGGTAAAGAAATATACATTTACAGTGGTACTGTGTGATCTTTCCCCATACAGCTGTGTTTTAGCAGCATGGCGTATCTCTGCATCCATCCTGAGTCACGGCGTCTATGTTCATCTAACTATGTGCTCAATGCTGCTATTTTCTCATTGGAACCCAAGACATAGCATGACTGTGGGGGGCGTTATTCTGTATTGGCATAATCTCACCCCGCTCCGTAATCTGCACTGCCCTCGTTACTCCAAAACTGGGCCCACAAATAAGACTTTGCTGGTGCTATTTTGCTCCGTGATATTAGTGATTTTAGTCCGGATAATTTGCTCACAGAGTCTCATTATTCCAATAACTTGGTGAATGGCGACTCCAGGTTTGTTCACAGGGTTAATTCAAACTTTCATTTGTCGGGACGCACAGACCCCCAAGCAGCTGAGCAGATCTATAATGTACACTCTCTAATCATAAACAGCGCAGCAAACCATTCTCTAACGCAGGGGTGCGCAAACTGGGGGTTGCGAGATTTTCCAGGGGGGTGGGGGGGGGGGTGGTGGTTGCCGAAGCCCCGCGCTCTTCCCCAAAGCATTTAAATTAAATGCCGGGGGATCTCGTGAGGCCTCTGCAAAGTCCCTTACTTTGTCTTCGTGACCCCGCAGCATCATTTGACGCCGAAGACAAGGTAAGGAGGGGGGCACGAGCAGGGGAGAAGAGCAAGCAGGGGGGGGGCGTAGCGGGGAACGTTTGCGCACGCCTGCGCTAATGTATATGACCGTTAAAGAATTGGGTGGCAGTGACCTGTGCTACATTTTGGGATCACCACACACAGTTTATAGCAAATGAAGGGCCCTTAGTGACTCTAGTCCTGAGTCCATACATCGGGGAGGTCTGCACACGGGGGGTTAAGAGGAATGTCACTTGCAATTAACTGACTTTATTTGAGTTAAGAAAGTGCCTCATTGCAGCTTCGCCAGCGCAAGTCACTCATGTCTGCTTTCTGAGTCTTCAGTTAGTTAAGGATTTAAAACTCCAGCTCCGATGCAGAGGAGTGACCTCCCAGAAGTCTGCTATTATTAAGCATTTAGGGAAGCTCTTGGAGGGATCTGCATTGTAATAGAGCGCCGTGTTGGTCCTGCAGAATGCTACATTTTTGAGATACCTTTGTGGGACTATAATGCAAACTCTGGAAAGCTTGAATACTCAAACGTCAGTGTAACAATGTATCATTTCTGCAGAGCCTGGTTCCTCCGGCCTTCACTGAACATTTTCCCACCGGGACCAAAGACCATCGGCAGTGATTTGTAGTCGGGAAACCCCTGTACCGATTCGCAGCCCATTACCGCATATTAATATGCAAGACCAGGTCTCCAGAGGACAGCAGGACAGTCAGGCAGGAGAAAGCAGGAGTGCCCAGGGGTGATCCTGTCCAGTGTGTGGCTATAAGGCCGAGCAAGTCACCTGGGGAGTGACAGTCACAGAGGGGCAGTGAGAGCCATAGAAGAGGTGGATGGGAGAGGACCTGGGAAGGAGAGAATGCAAAGAGAAAAGGGTGTAAATAAACGCACAGAAACCCACATTACGCCCGGCTGGTAATATACTGAGAAGTGCGCTGTGAATTGCGCATTGATAAGGATTCAGAGCATAGTGCGGGAGGTCCCAGTGCTGGACAGCCAACCCTCAGGGCAGGAAATCAGTGGACAGAGGCAATAAAGGGGCTCTTAACCCCTTCACTGTTGGAGAGGCAGAGTGATAAGGACTTTCAGCGCTCCTTGCTGCAGCTCCCCCTGCAAGCCGCCCATTGACACTACCTGAAACCGGCTCAGTCATTCGCTGAAGTAACATTAATTACATTTACCTAAATTAAATGCAATCATTCGCAGAAGAACCTGCTACATATAAAAGAGCCAGAGGGCTATCAGTGAATCGCCTGTGATATAACATACTATTATATTTATTCTGCAGGTGAATACTGACTGCTAACTGCAGACTCGTCACTGGGAAATAGCACCACCTTGTGGTAGGTCAGGCATGGTGCAGCTAATTGCCTCAATAACCCCTTCTAGGTAAGAGAAACTACAGGCATACCCCGCATTAACGTACGCAATGGGACCGGAGCGTGTAATATACAGGCATACCCCGCATTAACGTACGCAATGGGACCGGAGCGTGTAATATACAGGCATACCCCGCATTAACGTACGCAATGGGACCGGAGCGTGTAATATACAGGCATACCCCGCATTAACGTACGCAATGGGACCGGAGCGTGTAATATACAGGCATACCCCGCATTAACGTACGCAATGGGACCGGAGCGTGTAATATACAGGCCTACCCCGCATTAACGTACGCAATGGGAACGGAGCGTGTATGTAAAGTGAAAATGTACTTAAAGTGAAGCACTACCTTTTTCCCACTTATCGATGCATGTACTGAACTGCAATTGTCATATACGTGCATAACTGATGTAAATAACGCTTTTGTAACAGGCTCTATAGTCTCCCCGCTTGCGCACAGCTTCGGTACAGGTAGGGAGCCGGTATTGCTGTTCAGGACGTGCTGACAGGCGCATGCGCGAGCTGCCGTTTGCCTATTGGGCGATATGTCCTTACTCGCGAGTGTACTTAAAGTGAGTGTCCTTCAACCGGGGTATGCCTGTATACATAAAAACCAGGCTTTATTAAACAGAGAGACTGCGCAGGTCTATGGGATCTCATAACTTTCTGCCTCAAACCCAATAAATAGAAAAAGGGGGGATGGGGGAGCACAGGTGGAATCATATATACTCTGGACTCAGATGTGTAAGACTCTGAGCTGCTGGTGTGGGTGATATAAATCTATGTATAATCTCAAACACTCACCCGGCCTTGTGCAAATGCGTGTGCATCAAGGTATCTTTACGTCCTATGTTCTTTTCTTTAAGGGTCTCGTCTGTGCTTTTCCTTCTTCGTTGGTGTAGATCTGTTTCTTTTGTTCTGAAATACTTCACCTCTCGTCCGGACTGGTTCTTCTGTTTCTTGTATTCGTTGTTTCCCTCGGGAATTAAAGAACACAGGTTCAGCGACAAAGAGATAGCATGCAAAGGGGACAGTCTAGGTGGGGGGTAATCTATGAGGTAGACGGTATATAATCAAACACTCACACGGACATGTGTGGGTGTACTCAAGGGCTAAGGTATCTTTTGGTTCCCTGAATTGGTCTCACTGTTCCAAATAGTAAGTGATTGATTATAATGATAATAAAATATTGTTACTCACACGGCCAAGTGTGAGTGCACACTTGGAAAGGTATCTTTGGTTGGTCCTGATGTCTTGTGTTGTAGAATTTCTAGCCGCTCCTGTTCTGGATTCCTAGCTCCTAGGTGGGTAAATAAGAATATAAGTCCAAGGATACCGGGCAGAAACTTTATTGAAGTAGTAAACAATATAAAATATTAAAAACAGGGGTATATAACAAGCCCTCCGCTTGCTCAACTCGTGGGCTGCGGTAGGGGAAGGGGTGGGAGGCCCGTTTTTGGGATATTCAGCAGTCTCGTGGTGCTACAGCCGCTCGCAGGAGCAGGAACAGGGAAGTACAGAGCTCCATCCGGACGCGGAGCGAGCGGCTGTAGCACCACGAGACTGCTGAATATCCCAAAGACGGGCCTCCCACCCCTTCCCCTACCGCAGCCCACGAGTTGAGCAAGCGGAGGGCTTGTTATATACCCCTGTTTTTAATATTTTATATTGTTTATTACTTCAATAAAGTTTCTGCCCGGTATCCTTGGACTTATATTCTTATTTACCCACCTGGGAGCTAGGAATCCAGAACAGGAGCGGCAAGAAATTCTACAACACAAGACATCAGGACCAACCAAAGATACCTTTCCAAGTGTGCACTCACACTTGGCCGTGTGAGTAACAATATTTTATTATCATTATAATCAATCACTTACTATTTGGAACAGTGAGACCAATTCAGGGAACCAAAAGATACCTTAGCCCTTGAGTACACCCACACATGTCCGTGTGAGTGTTTGATGATATACCGTCTACCTCATAGATTACCCCCCACCTAGACTGTCCCCTTTGCATGCTATCTCTTTGTCGCTGAACCTGTGTTCTTTAATTCCGAGGGAAACAACGAATACCAGAAATAGAAGAACCAGTTCGGACGAGAGGTGAAGTTCTTCAGAACAAAAGAAACAGATCTACACCAACGAAGAAGGAAAAGCACAGACGAGACCCTTAAAGAAAAGAACATAGGACGTAAAGATACCTTGATGCACACGCATTTGCACAAGGCCGGGTGAGTGTTTGAGATTATACATAGATTTATATCACCCACACCAGCAGCTCAGAGTCTTACACATCTGAGTCCAGAGTATATATGATTCCACCTGTGCTCCCCCATCCCCCCTTTTTCTATTTCCTGTATCTTTGAAGGATCCTGGGTAGATCCTCCTTTGGGGTTTGAGTCGCAGGAGGAACAGCAACAGAGGGACACTTTGCCCACTCTCAAGGTGGATAATATACCCCATTCTAACTCCTATCTAGTTCCAGGTAGCGCCCGGGTTTTCCCTGTTCTATTCAAACCCAATAAAGATATTATCATTCCCCATACAAAGCAGGTCTTTCAGCAACTGTAATCATAGTGCTCTGTGCTGCTGTTATTGGACCAGCATAAATAATAATAATAATAATAATAATAAGATAGAATATCAGCACGTTTATTGGAGGTCTAATGCAAAAATGAAAATGATGTTATAAGCTCCTTATTTGGGGTAATTACTAATTATTAGCAATTGTCGGATGGTAACAAACGCTGGTAAAGACCATGCTATAATAATAACAGAGAGGTTACTTATCAAACTGCCCTGGAAGCATAAAAGGAAACGATTTCCACTAAAAGTAATGTCCTAACCCTTCAAATGCAGCAAGTTAGCGGGGACACTGCATGTTTCGGCTGCTGTTGGACCAGCTATACCTACAATACACATTAAAAAAGAGGAGAATCAGGTCAAACAGCTTGGGATGCCCCTAAACTCAGGGGTGTAAGGTGAAGAAAAATACAAAAAAAACTGGGTGCTAAAAGCAAGAAATTCTGGTCATGGAATAGCAATATGTAAAAGGGAGCGAAGCACAGCAAACGATGGGAAAAATCACATTATTGCAAAAAAAAGGTCATTTGATGACTAAATAGCCAGAGTTGCGTTTCGGTGCTCATGCATCTTCATCAGGGATATTCTGTACCCATGATACAGACGTGTTTTTGTGTGTGATAAGCTGCCGAGGTTAGGGGACTTCCAAGGGATTGCCTGAAAGTGCCTCTGTCCAGCACGAGTAGGGGAACGCGCGTTACCTATTTTATGACCACAAAACGTTGACAGGTTTGGCATTATATTTTCTTTTCACGAATAAATCCTATGCTTATGCAGCCAGGAGACTTTACAACTAAAAGAAAGAAGGGGCTTAATGAAGCGCTTATGTGAATAAACAAAAAAATATATTTGTGACCTCTGGTGATTAAATAAATCAAGAGCACAAGGAAAGCGCATACATATGACAGAAGGCTGCCTGAGAACACGGACCGGACAAGATCAGAACATAATCAGAACAGATACGAACCGGCGCCTCCAAAAAATGTCCAGTAAAAGTCCAAATGTTCTAGTAGATAGTATTGGAAACCTTGTGTAGTAATCCAACCCTGGACCGGTTAACTGGCTCCGTGGAAATCGTCTCGTAATATGCGGGATTAAACACCGAGAAAAACCAGAGTGTATACTGCTGGCAAAAAACTAACAAACATACAACATGAAACTAACAAAAACAGACACACATTACACTCAAACCAACAACATTCAACACAAAAAACAATCACGGCTGTAAGAACAGTTAAACTAATTTATTAAAAATACAGTCAAGGGGCCCGGCCTCCCTGCTGGCGCGCCTACCGTTTGTTGCCTATACAGGCAACAAGGCCCCCCACCCCTCCGCTTCCCTAGCCCACCCCTGCTTAACCAGGCCCCCCCTGCAGGCAAGAAGTGCCCTCCAATTTCCAAGGGCCCCCTGCTTCCACAGGCCCACTGCAGGCCTGTAGGGCACACCCCTTTGGCAGCGGATGCCCACCTGGAAGGGGGGATTCCCCAGGCTCTCTTTCTGCAGGCCCCCACCAGACATGGAGGGCCCTCCTGTTCACCAGCGGGCCCATCCGAGGGCCCCATGTAAGCCCACATGCCTCTGTCTATTATGGAGGGGCAAGGATAATTGATGCGAATATAGAGCTTCTCATTATCAATTGACAACCCTGCCCTCACGTGGCGCCCCTCGTTTCTAACAGAATGGGCTCTGTCGACCCTTGGCCTGGCGTCCCCTTGGGTATATCCGGCTAACAACTTCCATGGATCTTTCTAAAGTGAAGTTTTCCGTGGAAGTCGCCTTTACCCATCCGGGGGTGAAGAGGCGGAAAGTAAGTAAAGTAAGTCTACTACGATCCCTTTCCCATTACCCCATTATATGATTCTACTACCTTACACAATTTAGTATTGTAACGGGTATTCCCCCCCCCAATCTCACATTGGCCCGGGTAGTCTAACCAGTCCCCATTACATGTTCGTGTCTGGTGGTGCACCTGTAGGCAACAGGGCTCCTGAGTCTCCCGCTTGATGGTATTAGGGGATGTCATCCAGACAGGCAGCTGAGGTAGTGTGTGCGAGTCCAACTTACTTCATGTGCAGCGCCTCCACCTCATCAGGATCTGTGCTTCCGCAGGGAGATGGTCCTGGTGAGGAACTCCTTCTTGGTGGTGCCATCCACTGCTGAGTAACTTCACACTCACACAGTGGAGGTATATTCGAACAGGGCATCTTTATTGATGGTTGGTATGGGCAAGCTGCCCCTCACAGATAACAGCTCAGCCACTCATCTCTTTGTAGCACTCTCTTAGGAAGGTCCCTTCTCTAATAGATCTGCTTTCCACCTCTACTCTTAAAGAGATTCCCCAGCTTCTCTGGCTGCTGTAAGCTCCTCTCTTGAGCTGCTTTGTCTCTCTCAGCTCCTCTAACTCTGCTGTGTATGCTCACTGACTCACAGCTAGCAGGAGACACTGCAACAATGTTACAGACCTTCACGTGCCTCTCAGAGAACTGAGCAGCTCAACAACAGGAAACTGAACTTCTAACTTTAGGCAGTGCTGTGTCTTATATCACCCCCCAGAGAACAAACATGCTCTGTATCACTAAGTGGGAACACACTGCATGTTGTCACTTCCTTTGGGGGACATATGACACCTCACCAGGGTGTGAGGGCAAACCTCATGATTGATGCTGGCAATCCTGCATACTTACCAGGTTTACTGCCAACATGAGAAAGAGATATGTACACCAATCTTAGACATGGCTACAGTATCATCAGCAAAGATGGAGACTTTGCTCTCGATGCCAGCCTCAAGGTCATTAATAAACAAGTTAAAAAGCAGGGGTCCCAGTACCGATCCCTGAGGTACTCCACTCACGACTTTAGCCCAACCTGAAAAAGTTCCATTTATGACAACCCTCTGTTGTCTGTCCTTCAACCAGTTCTCAATCCAGGTGCATATATTATTACTGAGTCCAATTTGCTTTATTTTGTACACCAACCTCGTGTGTGAAACCGTATCAAAAGCCTTTGCAAAATCTAAGTAGGCCACATCAACTGCATTACCCTGGTCTAAATTCCTAATTACCTCCTCAAAGAAACAAATAAGGTTAGTTTGGCAAGATCTATCCTTCATAAATCCATGCTGACCAGTACCACTGCTTTTTGATTTACAGGTTCACAGTACCACTGCTTTTTTAAACCACTTTGACCATTGGTTGCAAGTCCTGCTGGCTTTAAGTACAATGTTATCACAACATACACACCATGTCGTTTACTCGGGGATCAAAAGTGCTGTACGAATTGTATCCTGATACTGCACAGTGGTGTCAATTGTTAACTTGACGGTTCAGATGAGATGTCTCGTGTCCTGCGCAGAGAATCAGGGGCACGTGAATAATACATGTGATTGTGCCACACATACACGAGATGCTTGTTATGTACTTGTGTTACTTTATTTAATAATGTATTGCTGTATTAACCCCTTCATTCCTGGCAGGGCCTTTACGTGCAGTATATAGAACACATATTAACCGCTGCTTACTTATGATGTTTTAGCATTTTCCTCTTGGTGTTTTGCCCAGAGATGCCCCATTGTGTGTATGGTGCGTGTGGCGCTGTGCGCTTGTAAATGAGTGTGCGCTTGTAAATGAGTGTGCGTGTGGCACTGTGCACTTGTAAATGAGTATACGCTTGTAAATGAGTGTGCATGTGGCACTGTGTGCTTGTAAATGAGTGTGTGTGGGGCGCTGTGCGCTTGTAAATGAGTGTGTGCTTGTAAATGAGTGTGTGTGTGGCGCTGTGTGCTTGTAAATGAGTGTGTGTGTGGCGCTGTGTGCTTGTAAATGAGTGAGCGTGTGGCACTGTGTGTCTGTAAATGAGTGAGCGTGTGGCGCTGTGTGCTAGCAAATGAGTGTGTGTGTGGCGCTGTGCACTTGTAAATGAGTGTGTGCTTGTAAATGAGTGTGTGTGTGGCGCTGTGTGCTTGTAAATGAGTGTGTGTGTGGCGCTGTGTGCTTGTAAATGAGTGTGTGTGTGGCGCTGTATGCTTGTAAATGAGTGAGCGTGTGGCACTGTGTGTCTGTAAATGAGTGAGCGTGTGGCGCTGTGTGTTTGTAAATGAGTGAGCGTGTGGCGCTGTGCGCTTTTAAATGAGTGTGCGCTTGTAAATGAGTGTGCGCTTGTAAATGAGTGTGCGCTTGTAAATGAGTGTGCGCTTGTAAATGAGTGTGGTTGTGGTGTTGTGCGCTTGTAAATGAGTACAAGGTAAATGTTATATGGATTGGAATAACTTTATTTAATGAAGCAGTTTGGCCGACCTTACCACGTAATAGAAAGAGGGCGTCAAATAATACCCCCCTCCCCCCCCTCCGAGGGGGAAAGCAGAGAAACGAAGGCGGCGGGGATTTACCAAATACTCACGGCGCCCTCCTCCTGGAGGTATTTATATACTCTGGAGGCAATGCCCTCTGCCCCCCGACAGTCACACGTGTCCGCATGATACTCCAACAGGTAACCCTCGGTATTATTTGGGAGAAGAAATTCGATTCACAAACATAAGAATCAAAGATAACGAGGGAGAAGGGAAGCGTGCTGCGGTATTGTATAGTAGTACAGATCATTTCCGCAAACAGCGCGCGCAGTTTGTTTTCATGTTCATCCTGAAAGGACTGGGAACAGACTTCTTATCTAAGGTGTGTCATTCACCTTCTGCAACTGGGCTGTAAACCAAGTTTTGGCCATAAATGCCAGGAACGTCCAGGTCCCGCCAGCACCACAAGGTGTGACCTATGTGTCTCGTTTTATTTATTTACAACAATTTTTTCTAAATTGCTGCATCGAAACCTTCCAGGTATTTACCTTTCGGAGGGAGTGACTGATCGGGAGCATGTTTCCTTCATAGGTAACTTGAGAGCAGAACTCGGGTAACCCTGAGTGTGAGCAAATTCGGAACGCAAGCCGTGCTGACATCGACGGCAAAATGCGGGCACAAATGCCACAGAAAAGTCTTTTTTGGAGTGTTTGCTTGTAAGAGATTACACCCCCATGTCTGCTTAGCCTTAAACGTCTGGAGAATATACACTGAATAAGTGACAAACCCGAGGAGCTCGCAGTGTCATTTGGGTCTATTTATTAATGTCTCCAAACTGCAAAACTAGGGAATTAAACCTTGCGAGATTAAACAGATTTACCCCAAAAAAGCATTCGATTGAAACAAAAAGCGTTTTGTTGTTGTGATAAATGTTCTGCATTATTTTCCCAGATTAGCACCCGGAGGTTTTGATAAAAGACCCTCTTGCAGTTTAGTAGAGGTAGAGCTAATTTAAATGCTGGATTTCTAAGACACAATATCCACCTCACTGATCCTATATTACTCTGTGTGGCTGGTTCTAGTAACTTCGGTAAGTGACTTAGCGAGCATTTTGGACGAGTTTGCATGTGTAGCTATTCAGAAGCGCTCCCGTCCAAACAAACCACGCGGGGGGGGGGGGGGAAGCTCCAAAAATGGTCAAACTCGCATTTTGCCAAATCGAGCTATTCTAGTAGCTCCGGGATTCAGATCGCGGCTGCAACACGCGAGCAACTTGCAGGTTCTGATCTCGCCAGCTGAAGGGAGGCGAGATGGGATCCGCAACGTGATTCTGTGTATCCGGAGCAGCCCCGCATTAATACCAGCTCCAGAGACCCCCGCATTAATACCAGCTCCAGAGACCCCCGCATTAATACCAGCTCCAGAGACCCCCGCATTAATACCAGCTCCAGAGACCCCCGCATTAATACCAGCTCCAGAGACCCCTGCATTAATACCAGCTCCAGAGACCCCCGCATTAATACCAGCTCCAGAGACCCCCGCATTAATACCAGCTCCAGAGACCCCCGCATTAATACCAGCTCCAGGGACCCCTGCATTAATACCAGCTCCAGAGACCCCCGCATTAATACCAGCTCCAGAGACCCCCGCATTAATACCAGCTCCGGAGACCCCCGCATTAATACCAGCTCCAGAGACCCCCGCATTAATACCAGCTCCAGAGACCCCACATTAATACCAGCTCCAGGGACCCCTGCATTACTACCAGCTCTGGAGACCCCCGCATTAATACCAGCTCCAGAGACCCCACATTAATACCAGCTCCAGGGACCCCTGCATTACTACCAGCTCCAGAGACCCCCGCATTAATACCAGCTCCAGGGACCCCTGCATTAATACCAGCTCCAGAGACCCCCGCATTAATACCAGCTCCGGAGACCCCCGCATTAATACCAGCTCCAGAGACCCCCGCATTAATACCAGCTCCAGAGACCCCACATTAATACCAGCTCCAGGGACCCCTGCATTACTACCAGCTCTGGAGACCCCCGCATTAATACCAGCTCCAGAGACCCCTGCATTAATACCAGCTCCAGAGACCCCCACATTAATACCAGCTCCAGAGACCCCCGCATTAATACCAGCTCCAGAGACCACCGCATTAATACCAGCTCCAGAGACCCCCGCATTAATACCAGCACCAGAGACCCCCGCAGTAATACCAGCTCCAGAGACCCCCGCATTAATACCAGCTCCAGAGACCCCCGCATTAATATCAGCTCCAGAGACCCCCGCATTAATACCAGCTCCAGAGACCCCCGCATTAATACCAGCTCCAGAGACCCCCGCATTAATACCAGCTCCAGAGACCCCCACATTAATACCAGCTCCAGAGACCCCCGCATTAATACCAGCTCCAGAGACCCCCACATTAATACCAGCTCCAGAGACCCCCGCATTAATACCAGCACCAGAGACCCCCGCAGTAATACCAGCTCCAGAGACCCCCGCATTAATACCAGCTCCAGAGACCCCCGCATTAATACCAGCTCCAGAGACCCCCGCATTAATACCAGCTCCAGAGACCCCGCATTAATACCAGCTCCAGAGACCCCCACATTAATACCAGCTCCAGAGACCCCCGCATTAATACCTGCTCCAGAGACCCCCGCATTAATACCAGCTCCAGAGACCCCCACATTAATACCAGCTCCAGAGACCCCCGCATTAATACCAGCTCCAGAGACCCCCGCATTAATACCAGCTCCAGAGACCTCTTACTTCCATCCTATGTAATAAAAACACATTTACAGGCAGCTTCATTAACTTAGCGGCTAACCGTTAATGTAATGAAGGGGTTAAATACCACTACCCGGGTTGTTGGGGGAAGAGGCGGTGGGTGAAGGCGGTATTTGGCCCGTGGTGGGTGTTTAGGCCTACCGGGAGGGTAGCGGGAGATGTTAACCCCTTCATTACCTTAGTGGTTATTACTGCTAAGGTAATGAAGAGGTTAACCCATCCCACTACCCACCTGGTAGGCATAAACACCCACTACGGCAACTCCAACCTTAACCCACCCCATCTACCCCCAATATACATTAAAATACAATACAAACAGAAATACTAGTCAGCACACCCCGTGTGGTTACCTATGCTCCCAATGGGAGCAAAGATAACCACAACAGCAATGAATGGGCCCCCTACTACCCACCCCCTCTACCCCAAGCAACCCAACACATACAGTACATGAATGGACAACATCCCTATTGTCCAGATCTGGATAATAGCGCATTTGCCCATTAGAAATAAAACATTAACCAGCCAGCATATAGTACATGAAAGGTGTACTTACCCCTGCAAGGATGGAGGCCGCCAAGGGACTCGTGTACAGGTACGAAAAAGTGGCACGAACATCGGAAATTAGGCAGATGGCTTGAAATAACATTTCCCCCAAATTTCCATCAATGAAATATTTTCCAGTAGTATTGTATTCTTCATTAGCAGCTTCCTGGCTGCGCGCAAGGGACCAAAGGGCATCGCAAATCCTCCCACGATGCAACAATAAACCCCGTTTGCTGTCAGCGAGGCCATTTAATGCAGTGCTGGGCCCTCCGGCAGTGAAAGGGTAAAGAGCAAGTTCTAGTAAATACGGGCGCCGTTTTTGAATGCGTATAAATGTGGGATTTTGGATGGTTTCTACCACCAATTATAACCTGGTGAAAAGAAAGAGCTACACATATATGTAGCTTTAATTTACCGTCAGGACTATACATTATAACCAGGGGGGGAAAAAATGCGGGAACCCCTTAAAGCAAATGGTTAGTAAATGACACCCTCTTATCGACATTCACCGGTGTCCTCACTCTTTGCCCCAGCCTCTCCACACGCTCCTTTCTTAAATCCACCCTTGTTCTTTTTAAAGCACTGAGACACGGGGTGGCCAACCGTTACACTCGTGCTTAAAATGACACCCCGCACCCCACTTACACTGTCCCTCATTATACTGCCAGCAAGAACTCCCCCCCCCCCCTTCTTATTCCCGGCCACCTGCCCAGCTTGCTACGAGCTGTCAGCCCCCTGGCAGAGAGGGGTTAGTTTTATGCTGCATCATTTTGGCCATACACAGGTCCACATCATTCCTGTCCGACCGCAACAGTTTCCTAATTGCCCTTTTCTGCCTGAAGTCCCTATCGTACTTCCACCACCCTGAACCCCCATAATACTTATAGGCCTCCCAAATCGTATCCACATACAATGCTCCGGCTTCTCCTCCCCATCACATTCCCTTAAACTGCAAAGGCCTGCAGCCAGTCCCCGAAACGTTTGGATCCTGCCTCCTTTCCCTCTCTTCCCTCTCCTCTTTCTCATCGTTCGCTTTGTCTGACTTTGTCTGCTCCTTATAGTCCAGCAATAATTTCAGTATATCGACATACGCATCCTTCCATACCCGCTCTGTCACTTCCATGATAGGCGCACCCCCCGCGGGCTAACTAAGCAGAGGTAAGCAACCTTAAAACTAGAATCCTGCACCCTTTCCAGGAAAGCAGTGGGATTTTCCTTCTTTCTCTTGTCCACTGCTGTCACAACCACTTTCTCTGGTTCCCCCGCTGGTGCTGCCACTATAACCTCCTTTCCCCCCACCGCCACCGCTGTCACCCCAGCTGCCACACTAGTCACCCCACCTGCTACTGCCGGGGTTCCTACGACCACTGGAGAACCCCCCAGAAGGGCACACCCCCCGTGACACCCCAAACCCCTGCCCCAAACTGACCCCAATGTTACCTCCCCCACCTCCCCACACCCCTGTCATCAATTGACCCCCATACCACACCCTGACTTTCCTCTCCCTATGACCCTATTGCAAGAAGAACTCACCCAAGGCTCTGAACATCTCTGCCCCTTTTAAATCTCCGTAGATTTTCCAGGGAATCCACCTCCATGTCCACCCGCGAGAGTTCCCTCGCCAAAATCCAAGTACAATACACCCAAAATCTGCACTCCCCGCCAAAATCGGCACAAGCTCTGTACAATATAACTAAAATCCATTGATTCTGTACTAATCCACTGATTTCGCGCCAACTCCCCACCAGGGCGGAATCCACCATCCGCCGGAGGATCATCAAAACGACAATCCGCCAACGGATTCCGGAATCTGCCACCGTCCCACCACGCAAATTACACCCACACCCACCCAACGAAATCCCCGGGCCCGATCCGCCGTGGTTTGCAAAACCCACAAAATAAAACTTCCCAGTTTTCTACCTTCCGCCGACCACCTCCCTCCAGTCGAGATCGCTGCCGAGCACGTGAGCCAGCAGCCACTCAGGACCGTGCGCACGTCCTCCTGAAGCTCCCACATCTCCGCCGCTGCCCGCAACTGCCATCATCTCCGCTGGACCTCCCGTGTCTTTCTACCTTTTCTACAGGGTAACAGGGTATCAGCATCTACAAAATATTTAAACATGCTGTTCCAGGTATAATTATATCCAAAATCTCGTACAGTCAGTATGCAGGACTTCCACTGATTAAAATGGGGACACATTTGGACACTTTGCTTGAGTTCTAATTCATGCAAAAATAGAAGGTGCTGCGCACAGCCAAGAAAGTGGGTCCAAGAATGATATAAAAATTATTTCTTTATTGAGTCCATTATAAAATGGAGGTATAACAGACCTCCTACGCGTTTTGTGCGCGTTGCACTTTATCAAATCTCTTTGTGCGTGTTGATTAGTGAAGAAAAGTAGATTTGTTTAGCCTGGGAGGGGGCAGAGTTGAAACAGGATATCATACATTTGTGGTGGAGGAAGTCTGCGAGCTTATGAGATTTCCTCCAGAGGCGTTCAGAGGAGCGAGTGGAGGAACGCAGCATGCACGTGTGGGAACTTAGCCAGGGTCTGGGGTAGATCAAGAGATCAAGAGAGGAGATCAAGAGAGGAGGACAAGGCAGAGTTGTGTTTCCTGACCAGGTTGCCAGGGTCTGGAGCAGAACTGAGAGAGGAGAGGGAGGAGCGTAAAGTGGAATCAAAGTCTGGTAGGTTAATAGAGCGCAAGCCTCTGCAGAAACGAGGGGGAGATGGAGAAGGGGAGAAGCGAGAGGCAGAATGAGATGAGGTGATGGTCAGAGAGAGGAACAGGAGAAATGGAGAAATCAGCGAGAGAAAAGTTTTTAGTGAAAACCAGGGTAGTGGCCATCCTTGTGGGTGCTGGCTGCAGTCCACTATTGAAGACCAAAAGAAGAGGTTAGAGAGAGAAAGCGAGAAGTCCAAGGGAGAGAGGGGTCATCAATGTGGCAGTTGAAGTCCCCAAGGAGAAGAACAGGGGAGTCTGAGGAGAGAAAGAAAGAGAGCTAGGATTATATATATATAAGCCATATACGCTATATGGTGGAGTTTTCTTGTCACCCTTTTCACCCACCATAACTTAAAATGTGTATGGTATATATATATATACTAGCTGAGAGACCCGGCGTTGCCCGGGATGTAATGTTCCTGCTCTCCTCTCTCTCTCTTTCCCTGTCTCCCCCCTCTCTCTTCCCCTGTCTCCCCCTCTCTCTCTCTCTCTTCCCCCCTCTCTCTCTCTCTTCCCCCCCTCTCTCTCTCTCTCTCTCTCTCTATTCCCCCCCCTCTCTCTCTCTTCTCCTGTCTACCCCCTCTCTCTTCCCCTGTCTCCCCCCTCTCTGTTTGTCCCCCGTTCCCATCAATCCAGCTCCCCCCCCCTTTACAGGTCCGGTCCCTCCCCCCCCCCCCCCATTTACCAGTCCGGTCCTCCGACCCCTTTCCAGCTCTGTTCCCCCCTCCTTTACAGCTTCATGTGTTGTGGTGTGTGTGTGTCCCTTCCCCCCCCCCCCTCTGCTTTTTCCTCTGCCCTGTCGCGAAGGGGGGTGGGGGGTGGTTGTTGATACCTGCTCGCGCAACCGTGGGGGGTGAGGGAGAGCGCCGGGTGAGGGAGTGGCCTATGGATGGTGAGAGCCGTGGTGAGGGGAGTCCCCTGCTGTGTCCCGGGCGCTCGCTCCGCTCCCCCGCTGACTGTAGCGGCGCCAGGGGGGGGTTGGGGGTGGTGTGTGTGTGTGTGTGTGTGTGGCCCGTCACTCCGCCTCAGGCCAATGAGAGGTGTGCGGGGGCGGGCGGGCCAAGGGAGCAATCTCATTGGCCTGAGGGACACAGGCCATGCAGACATACAGTGCTTTCAGAAATATATAGTAGATATATTGTGATGTCCACACCATGTTGCAGTCTCTTTTATCCTGATCAAAGGCCTGGAAACGTAGTATTGATGCACAGGAGGGTTTATTTGCCAGGTACAAAGCAGGAACAGGGTTAACTTATAACATAAAACAGAAACAAAAACCTAACTACTTTTCAGAGTTCTGACTAACACAGCTTTGTCCCTAACTAACAGTGGGGGAAACTAAGTTCTTTCCCCACTTTAGACACTGTACCTGCAGCTTCCCTTTGCAGTATCTCACAGGGCTGTCTGTGTGTGTGCCTTCAGATCAGCACAGCAGCAGCAGCAGCACAGGAAGCTGTCTGTGCTGCCTTTTAACCTTGAAGCTCATTAATCAGGGCTCAGGTGAAAGTGAAGGGAACACACCCTGGAAGGTGCTGGGTCCTATGTACCTCCCCTCAAACACCTTTTGCTTCAATATATCACAATATATATATATATATATATATATATATATATATATATATATATCAGAAGCATTCAGGGACCATCTAACACCTTAAGTCATAAATCGCATACTGCACAGGGGGGAGGGTTAAGCTTCACCCACAGATAACATTCCAAGCTGGAAAAAAGCAGATGGAACCAGGCGCTTGTATAGCAATGTCGTATAACGAAGCCTAGCGAAACACGTTGAATCTGCTGTTCCTGGGAGGACTGATGATCGTAGCTGCGGGAGCACTGGCAGCAGAGTGTAGCCGAAAGACTGGAGAAGGTGCTTCCGCCCTGAATATAGCCATCACAGGAAGTGACGTATGCTGATGCGATAGACGCAGTGACCAGACCGGCCAGACTCCAGCAATCTACGGTTGTCTCCAACGAACGTAATGTGTTGCAAAATGTGAGTGAAATAGTCTCATTTGTTACTGTGCAATATATTTTTGTTTTTACTAGACAACACTATTGCCTCTATATCCCAGAGGGTCTTTTCAAGAGCTCCCATCAGAGAGAGATTATCTCTGATCTGCCATTTGTTTTAGAAGAAATATGTGAGTGAGACCAACACATTCATTTGTATGTAGCCCCCTGTAAACAGCACCGGCTATACCTATCTCCTTCCTACTGTGGTAAGTCCTGTTAAGGGCAGGCACCAGTAGTGATCATGGGATCAGGCGCTGCACCACTAAAGCATGGAGGCTATTACCCCAAAAGCCAGGTCCTGTGATCCCCCACACCACCGCGGGAGACTCAGGCCCTCCTGTTCCACGCAGGTATGCACCACCCAGTCCATGTAATCCGCCCTCACGCACCCTAGATATGTCAGATGAGTCTAGGGGGGGGGGGAATATGGGTTACATTTGGAGGTGCTGCTGAGATAAACAGGACAGGCTTACAGCAAGGCAGAACAGAAAGAGTGATGTGCACTCTCCGGTCAAGTGCTGAGGAACGTAGGGTGCAATTGCACACCGGGGGTAGTCAGGGGAGCGTGGATCGCCGCTCTCGCACAGTACGCCCTGGGCGCCCTAAGCGGGTGGCGTAAGGGGGGTGCGTAGCTATAGCTGTCCGAGTTCCTTGAGGCAGGTAATGTGAGGCAACTGGGGGGGTCAGCCTGCTAACTAGTCCAGGGACCATGGCCCAGGGCCCGCACTATGAGTGGCCAATAGAGGGAGGACCGTACTTAGGGAGATGCCCGGTACTCTAGCTAGCACCCACAGAACGCACCACAGAGCACTTGACGGAACGAACACCGAGCACAGTGCACACACAGAGGGAGTTCTGCCTAGCCTGGGGTATGCCACCTCATATTAGTGGCTACCACATAAGCATGAGGAGAGAAGTAGGAAGTGTCCAGGAGATCAGTTCGGGTCTAGGAGCAGATCGCACCCTAGACACCGAGAGTAGTACACGATTACATGTGGTGGGTGCATCGAAGATGGCTGCCGTCCCTACATGTGCTCTGCGGAGCGAAGGACAATCTAAAATGGCGACAAACGCGCCATCAACGGCCCAGCAGTTCGCAGCCAATCTAAAATGGTGTTTCCTGCCAGTCCTGGAGCGAGCACGTGAGTTGTGCAAAAGAACTGTGCGAGAAATGTGGCGGGAAATGTGCAGGGGTTTGGCGCCAAACCCAGATTCCCTGCAAGAGGAGCGGAGCGGCGCGAAAGCCGAAAGCCCACCCACCTGTGCTGTGACTGGTCAACAAGCCAAGTCGCGACACACTGAAAGAAGCAGGGCCCGCCTCTGGATTCCACCAGAGGGAGGGGGCACAAGGAGAGCCAATCAGGAGCGTTCTCCGCAAAGGGAGGGACAGGAAGCGAGAGTGAAGAGCTTCACTTCTGTTTGGCATTCAAGGAGCATAAAGCTGAAACCCTGAACTGTTCAACCCCTGAGCTAACCATGTCGGAGATGAGCACTACTATTTACCAACTGCCAGGAGGCTTACTGGTAGTGGAGGTAGCTGAGCACGAATACCTCCGGTGTTTGGCGTTCACTGCGGGATACCGGGCGCGGTACCAAGCACCAAGGCCCGATGCCCTCAACGTGGCACGTTTTATCTATGGCCGAACGAGCCGTGGCCTTTGATCGAGACCCCGCGGGGTGCCTCTCCGGGAATGTTAACGGAGGTGGCGGAAGGTAAAGACAAGACTGCCCTGGTTCCCCGTTACACCCAAGCGGGAGGAACCAAGGCCCAGCCCGCTACAGAACCGAGCGAGCTGTTGACAGAGAAGAGCGCGACCGCAGTGTAGGTACCGGAGCGAGACTGCTTTGTACCTATACCCACTGGTTGTATCGCAGAAGAACCCGGTGACTCCCTAGCGGAGGAACCGATCCTGATATCCTCGGAGGAAGAGGTTGGAGCACCATCGGTGGCGATGCGCCTTCCGGCGAACCACCCCAGCGGTACCAAGAAGGAGCAGACGAGTCCGGAAACCTTCCGACGGCGAGCGCTGGTGCGGCCAGAGGCCCGTAAGAGTCCCACGGCCGTGGTGACTCGCAGTGCGGCGGAAACGGCGACCGAGACGACGTCGAAGGACCCCGAGATCCACAAACAGCAGCGGAGCGGTAAGGAGACCCCACCACACCCTTACGTCCGCCAGGCGAAAGCAGCAACCGAGGAGGACGAGAAGGAGAGGCTTGCGGCCTACTTGTCCGTCCGTGAACCGGATGCTCCGCCAACGCCCATGCCGGTCTTCGACGCACTTCCGGTGAGTGACCACGGAGCAGAGGGAGATTCTAAGGGCCCAGCTGATGACGTCATTTCCGGTTCCACCGGAAAACGAGGCCCGGAAGCGCTGTTCTCCTCACGGAGAGTAGCCATGGCCGCCGCAATGGCCACCCTGAAGAGTCCAGGTCCATCGAGGGAGGCGCGACACATGGCGGAGAACGCACCCAAGAAAGCGTCCCTTGGTCGCGGTATCACCCGCTTGCTGGACAATGACATGAACGTTGCCCCTGCCCCAGCCCATAGCTCCATCGCCCCGGCCACTGCCCCTGCCCAGTCACGAGTATTGCCACCGAGACCTAGCGGGGATAAATTAAGCAAATACCCGAAGTATTCCAAGGACTTGCGGGATTGGGAGTTGAGCGATGAGGGGTCGGATGGGGAAATACCTTATGACCGTGTGATACCTGTGTCTAACCCTGTGCCGTTTTCTCCTAGCGCTAGAGGGAGAGCCCGAGGGTCACATACTCCAGCAGAGTCTGGGCCTGTTCCGGAGGTGGTTCAAAAGATGAACCCTACCAGGTACTTTAATGCCAAAGGGAGGAGGGATTGCTCGCGCTCTACGGAGGCGGGGACGTCCGGTGTTTCCTCGCAGGCAGAATCTGAGGTAGAGCACACTAGTCAGTCCACAGAGTACAAGCACCGTGACAAATGGTGGGCGCCTTTATTTACTGGGTACCATGCCGGGATGGACCGTACACGATTCCTGCTCATTAAGAGTAATATCGTAGAGCATTGGTGGGCAACAGGTGCTTTTACTCCGCAGGAGGTGGAGGATGAGATAGATCATAGGTACCGGGAGATCGAGCAGAAACTCATTAAACCCAAGGGCCCCAGTATCCTATATGACGAAATTGCTCCGGAAGAGCCAGAGTTTTGGGTACTGCCGAGCAGGGTAGGGCACAGCAAACTCACTAAATTGAGCCGTACTGGCAGAGCCATAGTGGCTAGGTATAGGCAGTCGCATGGATATGAGTACCCTTATGTGCCTGAGCCCATCATGAGGGAGATAGAAGAGAATCGGGATAGTTGGCTCAGGGAGGCTGTGCAGGAATACCTTCGGACCAAGTTTGGTCAGGGAGGTTATCATAATGAGGATAAAATAAGCGAGCTGGTTAGGATCTGGAGCATAGGGAGGTGCATATACATGCACAGCGTGATCTATCCACCGGAGCATGGGTCAGTGCAATCTTTCTATGTGACCATCACGGATCATAATGGGCGGAGAATAAGAAAGCCAGATCCAAAACATTATTTGTAGGGTTCTCCATGTTGGGAGTACCCGGTTGTATTATTAACCTACCTCATATGCAATGTATGATGACAATGCTATATATGTGCTGTTTCCCAGGTTGTTCGCCGCAGGATGGGGCTGCTAGACCTAGGTCCAAATGGGGATCATTGGATTTCACCAGAGGGAGAGTGTAGCCCCCTGTAAACAGCACCGGCTATACCTATCTCCTTCCTACTGTGGTAAGTCCTGTTAAGGGCAGGCACCAGTAGTGATCATGGGTTTTCCCCGCTTCAAGCCCTGACTTGATTGGTGGAGGTAGGCCCCCTGACTCTGTGTGCAGGCAGAGACACAGGGGAGGGGTCTGCTGACATCATGATAGGCAGGGCTGTCTCTATTTAGTGGGCTGCTCCGGGAGTCTGAGTTTGGTTGAAGTTGGTGTAAGGTGTGCTGGAGCAGAGTCTGGAGAGAGTGCTGAAGCAGAGTCTGAGTTTGGAGCATGCAAAGGAGAGGAGAGGAGAGACTCAGCCACCTTGAGTAGAGCTGATAGTACCATAGATTCGGTGGACCAATGCCCTCACCCCAATGCTGGGGTGATGGGGAGAATCCATCCCCCACCCAGAGGATACCCTCTGAGGTGGGCAGTGGGATATTGACGCCCCAGCCCAGACCATCCTGTCGGAGGATAAACTTTGAGGGAAGGAGAGGAGGAAAGACCTGTACAGGGCGGAGGGTCGAGTGATAAGCGGGACATTGCTGTTGTTGTTGTGGCTGCTTGTCGCCACTTCTGCCGGAGGCGCTGATTCGACAAATAAAGAGAGACAATACTTTTATATCAAAGACTGTGTGTGATTCTGGAGCATATATATATATATATATATATATATATATATATATATATATATACACACACACACATTCTTTAAACAGGCTGCTAAAAAGGATAGGTTGCTGGTTCTTTTATTGTCGATTGGTTCCGTTTCCTTATTCATAGAATCACCTTGTAAGAATTTCTTGGCAGCTTTTGCCTTCCTTATTGGTGCATTGATCCCTATCTGATACCAATAATCCGCATACTTATACTGGCTATACAGTATATTTTACTTTAAAGCATTGAGTAAATTGCTAAGGTGAGGTCTGAATAAAATATCAGTGACAGATATTGAATGCCATTAAAATACCTGTGTTACCATCACACACATGACAAACTAGATATGTAAACACTGATAAATCTGCAGTTTCCTTTAAATCTGATGAGTCAAAGGCTGCGGTATAACATCTCACACTCTACCCAAAGTTGCTCACCCAGCCCGCGTCAGACATATCCCTGTTCCTTGTTGACTTAGCAGCGCAATGTTTCAAACAGTGGGAAGCCACTCTCCCTCTTGTGCAATCCGTTTAACGTATACAGCATCATAGTCAGTGGTTGACAAATCACCAAAAAATCTACTCGCCACACAAAAAAAATCTACTCGCCACCTAGTACCAAACGTGTGCTGCTTGGGCCAATATTTACTCGCCCGGGGGTTAAATCCACTCGCCCGGGGCGAGCAAATGTATAGGTTTGTCGAACACTGATCATAGTGATCACAGCTTGCCTTTCTGTGTCTAATGTTTCCAAACGACTCTTCTCTCCGCGGGGGATTCCTCGCAGCGCGTGACGCCCCAGTGGGGACCATAATGTGTAACTTTTTCCTATTTCAATCATATAAACTGATTCGAGCCCATTTCTATGGAATTAACGCCCCAGCCAATGGCCTTTGTGTTAAAGAACCTAGATGTGTTTTGGTAGATAAGGGCGAGGGGAACATTTTGTAAAGTCTCTGAGTATCAGCTCTGAACATCTCATTGCTGGGGCTCGGCTCCAGTTTGCCTTTCACTACCAGTTACAGTTTTATGGGTTTATGACCGTTATCTTGTTTATTGTTGATACGTTTGGTGAGTAACACAGAGCAGTGACAGGAGCCGCACTACTTCCAGTGCAGTAATGAGCCCCTGATTAATGGCCAACAAGTTAATTCTCCTACAATAGTAATTAAGAATGTACACTCGTATTCATAGAACAAATAATCTCTTAATACATACTGTAAATACCAGAAGACATTCCAAAGCAGAGACTGTCTGAGGGTGGACGCCGGTCTCATGCACAGGTTTGCTGCTTTTACAGCCTTGTGAGAAATAAAATAAACACTGTTTGCCTCTGAACACTTATCTCTGCGATAGTGAGATCTGCTCTGATATGAAGACAGTAGTCTCACACTCAATGCACTCAGGATATACAGCAACACAGTATAAGGGAGGGAAGGATGACCTCAGGCACATTACCTTTCCGCTCTGCCAGGTATCACTATCCCGTCTCATTCTGCCCTGGCTTATGACAGCTGCACCTGATCATATTAGGCCTCGTTCAGGGTGCCAGCTGCAGGACTCGGAGGGAGGGAGGGCGGGAGGGAGGCAGTGCTGCAGTTTGCAGGGCGATCTGTGTTTATCCCCCAGCAGACTTTTCAGCGTTGAGGAGGGGGCGGGGAGGGGGCGGGGTTACACACGGCAGGTTAAGTATCGAGGTTGCAGTCATGAAATCATTCTCAAGAATGATTTCATTGGCTGCCGAGGTCCCTGTGACGCTGCTGCAACTCCAAAAAACGAAATTTTCGTTTATTGAAACTGTAGTCAGCTTCAACTCCTGGCTTAGGACACAGGGCAGCTGCTAACCTGACAACCAGTATTCAAATTGAATACTTTGTTTCTCACGGCAGCACGCACGGCAGCACGCCCTCCCTCCGAAGCCAGCACCCTGAACGAGGCCTTAGGAAACGCTGATATGCCGCGACTCGTACGTCAGCGCAGAATGCCGCCACGAGGAGTTCTTTTACCAGTTACTGCGCATCTGAGTTTACTTTCAACTTTTTAATTCCTTTTGGTCAATTTAAATACAAAGAACACGTTTGTACACTAGCAATCCAGTGGGACCTGCAGTATGTAACTATGCAATCCAGTGGGACCTGCAGTATGTAACTATGCAATCCAGTGGGACCTGCAGTATGTAACTATGCAATCCAGTGGGACCTGCAGTATGTAACTATGCAATCCAGTGGGACCTGCAGTATGTAACTATGCAATCCAGTGGGACCTGCAGTATGTATTGGGCCAAAGCACTGGCTGGGACTGGCAGGGTAGAGATTGGGTTTAAAGTGAGTTGCCCCATCCTTGTGACCCAGGGCTCACATGCGCCCCTTCTACCTGTGGCCCTGACCCATCTCTGGCCCAGTTCTTTCTCTCACTATCATGCAGCCCTGGGCCTCATTAGAGGGTCTTCCTCATATGTTCAGAGAGATAAATAGCCGCGTTGCAGAATGCAGGCGGGTGTATTTCCCACTGAATCTCCGGCTCCTGTCTCAGGAGATCTGTTTGTGTTTTTGGTCAGTTTCTTGGATTGTGTGGTTAGGGATTTTAATTTTAGTCCCGATAAAGCAGGGACCCCATTGTAAGATAACGCATAATTTCACCAGCACGTAGGGGGTTAAAACATTTCTTATCTAACACAACCAGTTCACACTGGGAATTACCATTTATTGTCCTGATTATTATAACGATTCTGCTTTCGTACCAAATGCCCACAATGTGATAAAGCAAGAGACTCCTCTAAATGCAGCAATAAGACTCTCTCAGAGAGCAGCGCTTATCTGTGACCCCGGGAATTAGGAGCCTCTGAGATAATGCATGGTGGTCCCTGATAGCTGCTGTCATGAACCTGAGTCTCTCTCAGCACCTGTCACAGTATAACCGTCACCTAATGTCTGTGACAGTTTCATCATTAATGTGAGGTGAGCCCTGTTCTGGTTTCCTGTGCATAAAATACTTCTTTTCGGGGTGGGTCAATATCTAGGGTTGCCAGGTGTCCGGTATTGAACCGGACAGGTCGGTAATTTTGTATTGTGTCCGGGGAAAAAATGGAGGTAATACCGGACACGCGAGTGCGGGCTGTGCGGTGGCAGCGGCCGGCAGGAAGCGCTGATGCTGAGTGGGGCGGGCTGCGGACGGGAGCAGTGAGGAGAAGCGTACGCGATTGCTGAGTGGAGAGGATGACTGCAGTCAGAACAGAGGATGCTGGGGGCAGAACCAGAGACTGCGGCAGTGACAGGTTCGGGGGATGTCTGCCAGGAGATTTTAAGGTAGTGAGAGACAAGCCTGCAGCTGGGGGGAGCGGGGCCCGGGCAGCAACTGCTCTGACCGACCGCCGCATCCCCATCCCCCCGCAGCCACCGACCCAGCCCCCCCTGCAGCCCCCCATACCGGCCCTCCTGCCCCCCACCCCCCAGCTACCAGCCCCCTGTACCCACCAGGCCTGACCTGAGACCATCTGCAAGGTAAGTCTGAATTTAATATGTATTGGAGGGTGGGGTATATTTTTTATATGTATTGGGGGGGTGGGTATTTTTAACATGTATTGGGGGGGTTGGGGTATTTTTTATGTGTCCCCCGCCTCGCTTTCTCACCCACTCTATTTCTTCCCCCCTCCTTCAATACTTTCACTCCCCCACTCTCATCCTTTCCCACCCGCTATGTATTTCTCACCTCCTGTCTCACTCCGCCTTTCACTCTTCCTCCCTCTCTCTCCCCATTCCCCTCGCTCTCCCTCCCTCAACCCCCCTCTCTCACTATCTCCACCCTCCACTTTCTCACTCAATCCCCATCCCATCACTCAATCCTCATCCCCCTCACACAATTCCTACACACACACACACACACACACACACACACACACACACACACACACACACACACACACACACACACACACACACACACACACACACACACACACACACACACACACACACACACACACAATCTCCCTCTCACTAAATTGCCCCATCTCTCACACAATTCCACCCCCCCCCCCCCCCCACACTCACACACACAATTCCCCTCCCCCATAATGTTTCCTTGGGGGGGGGGGGGGGAAAGGCCTGCTTGAAACTTGGTCACAGGGGTGGACTGCTGCCGGCTGCATGACGAGCTGAGATAGCCACGTGTCATCGGTTCCCACCCGCCCATCGTCCGACCAAGAGTCCCAGAGAAATTCAAACAGGCAGGGGTAAGAGGAATTGGCCACGGAGCAAGGCTCCCCTGGCCCCCCCCCCAGCAAGCAGAGAGGTGGGAGAGGCCCCAGCAGCAGCCGGACGCAGAAGTTGGACTCAACTGCCAGCGCCAACCGGCTATTTCCGACGCTGTGTGGGAGGTATTCATTAAACTGCGACTCCCATGCACGTCATTAGGTGTTTCCATGCGATAGTGCCCCGATCTGCAATTTAATGAATAACCTCCTCCGAATAAAATTCACAGGCCCGTATTCAAGTCGCAATGCAGATACCGCACCCTGGCCCTTTGACCTGAATAGCAGCCACCTCCGGATTGGAATGCAATACCCTGCCATTTTATTTTCCATCATTTTATTTAATAGAATTTTATAAGCATACAGATTTCTAGTACATCAGTGTTTATATTGATAATGTATATACAAACACCAATTTTTGTACAAAATATATATAACAGAATTTTTTTCCTTTTATATGGTTTACTTACTGTATATCATTTAATTTCATATAGCTCCACACATATACGTAGTATTGAATGTAACATTTTTAATACATAACACTCAGTTAATACAACCCCTATTATTTTATTATTATAGGTAGAAGAGGATAGGCTGAGAGAAGAGATAGAGGAAAAGAAGGGGAGAAGGGGGGGGGGGGGAGTTGGAAAGAGTAAGTGATTGGGGGTTGGGGGGGAAGGAGTATAAAGTATGGAGTGGGATGTGGCTGATGGCAATTGGGGTAAAAGGTTTCCAGAAGGAGAAGAGGGAGGTATTCCTTTCCCTCCGGGGCATCATTGATATAATGTTTATATTTTGTGATGACATTTCTAAATACTCAATACGTCTCTGTTCTGATTTTTTCTTGGTTATGTGGCCATGACTCCCATATTTTATAGAATTGCTCCATTTTGTGGTTTCATTGAGCCGTTAGTTTTTCCATTAACCAAATTTCCTTTACTCTTTTGATTACTGTACGCTTGGATGGGGCATTTATGTTTTCCCAAGATGCGGCTATGGAGCAACGTGCTGCGGTTAAGATAAAGGACATTCGTTTTCTCGGGAGAGTCTGAAAGATTTGTATTGGTTTAGCCAGCAAGAAGTTCATAGGACCAGCGATACTCTCAATTCCGTGATCTCTTGGATCATATTCTGAACCATAATCCAGAATTTATGGATCTGTGGACGGGTCCACCATATCTGTACCATATCTCCTCTCAGGTCACACCCTCTCCAACATAGGTCCGGAGTCCCTGGGAAGATATGGCTCAGCCTATCTGGGGTTAAGTACCAATGAAATAGAATTCTGTAAATGTTCTCCTTTATTGTTGTACAAATTGATGTTTTAGCTGCCGATTCCCAAATCTCCTCCCAGTCATCTTTATCTATTTCTATATTGAGGTCTTATACAGGACCAAAGCAATATAAGTGGTACTGTGGTACAATTTAAATAAAATATTATGTACGCCCCCTCTTCTCCCCCCCCCCCCCCCCCCTGTGCCTACAAGCAACACAGGCTGACTGCCCCTTAGCAGGTTCCTCTCCACAGGACAGGTGACTGTAGAAAGCCGGTAGAAAGGCTGGGGAAGGAGGAGGGACTGAGAAAGGGAAGAGCTGTTAAAAGGGGGCAGCATTGCATGACCCTGAAGGAGTTCGGAGGGACGTTTGCTTGAACCGCTGCGCAGTTGGACGAGCACGCGGAGCCCAGCAGAGCAGGACCAGACCGCATGGTGCGATGGAGAAATAATCGTACAACGGAGCCCAGCCGAGCAGGACCGCGCGGCAGGCCATGAGTGAGACACACAGCAGAGGATACCTCCCAGTGACTGCCTTCATATTGGTACCGAAGTCACTTTGCCAAGCACAAGCCCGCAACACACACACACACACACACTATCTAACGAGCTCCAATGGGTGTGCTGGCGCCCCTAACATATAGGCCAGTACCCCCAGGACTGGAAGGCCTGACAGTGATAGACTCTATAACCCATTCACTCAGCGATCATATTGTACTGTATACTATAAATGTGTAGTAATGTGTAAGGTGATCCTGCGGATAAGGACATAGTGTCAGGTTGTCTAATAGTGTGTGTAAATATATATATATATAAAACCCAATCTTATTCAAAACGGTTGTGTTGTGTCCAGTTGCTCCGGCCCCACGTCACATGTATCGCACACTGTAATGTAATATATATATTATCCCTAGGGCTCAGGCCCCCACCTCAGCGACAGATCCTATAGTCTGAAGGAAAGAAGGGTTACTGCTTATGTGCAGCATCATTTAATGAGGAAATGGGCTATAACGAGGAAATGGGTTTTAGGGAATGTGGATTTGCATTGATTGATTGTTTGTACTGGCTGAGCTTCCATAACTAGAAATGTCCCAGAGCTGCTCCAAGAAATGACTGATGCTGCCAAAATTGAGCACATATATATATACTCTACAGTAGATCCAAGAGATAGTTCAATAAATGCACTCCCGTTCAGTCTCCCAATGTTTGGTGCATAAAATGAATGAAAGCAGTAGTACTGTGTGTCAGTGACTCACCTCCGGAACGGGGCTAGAGTGTGGTAAGGGGGATATAGAAACTCGGTGCAGCCGTGTCCCCTACAAGGGAACTATGAGCGGTCTTAAGACACCCTGATCCTCCGCCACTGCCCTCACATAACCGGCGTCACACACAGCAAATAAACCCCGCAGCGGGGGGGAAGAGTTACTCACAATCTTGACACGCCGGGTCCAGACTTCAGAGCTCCAATGCTGACTCCCCAGCTGACGTCAGGCTCCACTGATCCGGAAGTGCTTTGATGCGTGCTCCAGCCAAGGTTAGATCAACAGAGATAGGGGTTTTCAGGCGGTTCACTGCAGTCGCAGGGGCATAAAAATAGAAATCCTCACACAATCAATTAAAAAAGGTTGTTTATTGAGTGCATTGGCACAGAAAATGCTCTGCTACAGAGAAAACTCTGACGCGTTTCGTCCGCAGGTAGGGACTTTGTCAAAGAGTGTCTGGTAACGCCCCCAGTGATGCCTATATAGTGAGACACAAAATGCTATTGGGTAAGGTAAATTGCTTGATTCACTAGCCCAGCAGGTGAATAATGAGTTACTTAGACTCTAAATGCAAGACCCATGTTAACCCCATAGCAGTACTCATTTATAGGGGATCACTGAGGACCTCTAATGCAGTAGAACATCATATTTAAGAGACACAAAAAAAGGTTAAAAACAAAAATCTATACTGCCGTCTCGATACATGAGTAAACAATATAAAGAAACAGTTACCAGTAACCATATAGCAAAACCTGCAACATACATATAATATGAACATAAAGACTAGAAATCAAACTAAAATACATACATGAATATAAAAGTTAAATGTATCACAATCAAGCCGTATTGCGGAGCATATATTGGATGCCTGATAATATATATAAACATGTGTATTATTAATTAATATTTTTTTTGTGAAAATGTGCATCTATATATAGACCAACAACAATGGTCAAAATTTATAATGAAAAATGTAATTAAAGTGAGAAATTATATAACTAGTATATTATAATATATGGAAATGCTATAAAGCAAATATAAATATATAGAATAAAAAATAAATAAATAATAAAAAATAAAAACAATTAAATAAATATAAACCTAGATGAGTGTAAAAAAATAAACTATATACACCTCCGTAATAATAGTGCAATAACCATCTAGATCAGATAAATGAAATATATTAACAAATCAACCATCAATATGTAAATAAACAATAAAGCAATATAGAAACCCGGATTATGTATAAAGAAAACAACATCATATATTAGACATAGGAGGAAATCAAATTAAAAAATGCTTAAGATCCCACTCTACATTAATTCCAGCGGAATGTAGCGTATTCATAGCATGGATGCAATACATTTCCTCATATTAAGTTTATTTATTCTGTCTCCCCCTCTAGGGTGGATATCAACATGTTCCAGACCTGAGAAAGAAAATTTGGAAATATCTCCCAACTCACAAGTGGAAAAGTGCCGTGACACAGGGTGTAGCATGTCTTTCTTTAAGATATGTCTAATATGTTCTTGAACCCTTATTCTCACGGGCCTGATGGTCCAACCAATGTATGACATTTTACATCCACATTGTAAGTGGTAAATCACATAGCTGGTATGACAGTTCATAAATCTAGCAATACGTTGATTACCCTCACACGTAGAAATGTTTTTAAGGGGCTTGGCATATTTGCAAACTGAGCACCGCCCACAGGGGAAAAAACCTTTTGGAATATTACTTAATTGTGATCTATATGATTTAGCATTAAATAAACTTGGTGAAAGGTGTGAACCTAAAGTTTTTCTTTTTTTATAAATAAACCTTGGTCCACCTTGTATTAATGCTGCAATGTCCTTATCCAAGGTAAGTATTTTCCAATGTTTTTGGACTATTTCTTTGATCGCTTTTGACTGTCTATTATACACTGTAATAAAAGAAGGACACAGAGAACCATCCTCATAATTTTGTTGCTTCTTATTTCTATGTGGACTAGACCTTATAATATCCTCCCTATTCAAGGAGTCCTCATATTCAAATGCTTTAGTAATATCGGTTTCTTTATATCCTCTTTCTCTAAAGTTGTCTGCCATTTCGCGGGAACGAATCAAAAACCTTTCATTGTTTGAACAAATCCTTTTAAGCCGAATAAACTGAGCCTTTGGTATGCTTTTTATCAAGGCCGGGGGATGGCAGCTAGTTGCACATAAAAGAGCATTTTTGGAATGAGGCTTACGGAAAATATCTGTCTGTATCTTTTTGTCATTGTCGATGAATATTGTAGTATCTAAATAATCTATGTGATGAATATTCTGTGTATATGTGAAATGTAGATTATAATCGTTAATATTTAGCGTGTTGATAAAAGTGAGCAGTGAATCTAGATCCCCATCCCACACCAAAATAAGATCATCAATAAAGCGCCTATAAAAAATAATGTGACTACGAAATAAATTAGAATCATGAAAAATGTGCCGTGACTCCCAAAGACCCATAAAAAGATTAGCATAAGATGGCGCAAAAGAAGAACCCATAGCCGTGCCTAATTTTTGTAAATAATACTGTGAGTCAAACAAAAAATAATTGTGCGTAAGTAAAAAAGTGACTGATTCCAGTAAAAAAGTGCATAAAGTGACTGATAAATCAGATAAATTGAGATAGTGTTGAAGTGCATGTATACCCTGTTCGTGTGTAATGATAGAATAAAGGGAGGTCAAATCTAATGTGACCCACCTATATTCACGTTTCCATTCCAAATCCTGTATCGACCTAATCAAATCCGAGGTGTCTTTAATGAAAGAAGGTAATTGATACACCAGTGGTTGAAGAAACCCATCCACATACCGTGATAACCCATCTCCCAAAGATCCAATACTCGCCACAATGGGTCGACCAGGAGGGTCGACCAGCGACTTATGGATCTTTGGGAGATGATGAAATATGGGTACCACGGGTTGTGGACAGGCCAGAAACTCCATTTCTTTATGACTAATAACTTCGAGTATCTTTCCCATGTCCAAAAGCTCCATATATTGTTTCAAATAATCTTCAGTAGGGTTAGATTTCAACCTTTGATAGAGAGTTGAATCCTTTAATTGTCTATATGCCTCTTTTTTATATTGGTCTGCTGATAGGACCACTAGGGCCCCCCCTTTGTCAGCCTTTTTAAAGACTAATCTATCATCCCGCTTAAGAGCATCCAGCTCTTTTACCTCTGAAATAGTGAGATTGTTATCCCTAACATTTGAGAATGTAAAACCTTTGTTTAATAAACGAATATCACGTTCCACCAATTTCTCAAAGGTCGTAATGTACGGACCCCTTTGTGAACTTGGACAAAAAATTGACTTTTTCCTTAAACCAGAATCCTGTTCACCAAAAAATGGTTGATTAGTTGCATTTAGCTGTTCTCCCTGTTGCTCCAAAATCTTCTCCATATCAGATAGGAGACAATGGTTTCTGAAGTTAAACTTCACCATATTGTCCATAGACATATCCTCAGTCATAGAAGCATCAATATATACATCAGTACTTATATTGGGCGATGTACGTGCCCCCTGTAAGGAAAATAATTTCTTAAGAGATAATTTACGAGTGAACTTCTGTAAATCAATAACTGTCTGAAATAGTTCAAAATTTCCAGTAGGTGCAAACCCCAGTCCCCGATTACAGTAAGTAGGGTTAACTGATCGACTGTCAATTCAATCCCTGAAAGATTGATCACATTATCCGTGGACTCATTTAAGTGTATTTTTTCCTCTTCGTTCTTCCCCTTGTTTCCCCCGTTTCCTCTTTGATATTATCAGGCATCCAATATATGCTCCGCAATACGGCTTGATTGTGATACATTTAACTTTTATATTCATGTATGTATTTTAGTTTGATTATTTTTCTAGTCTTTATGTTCATATTATATGTATGTTGCAGGTTTTGCTATATGGTTACTGGTAACTGTTTCTTTATATTGTTTACTCATGTATCGAGACGGCAGTATAGATTTTTGTTTTTAACCTTTTTTTGTGTCTTTTAAATGTGATGTTCTACTGCATTAGAGGTCCTCAGTGATCTTATACTATATTAGTGAAAGCACTGTATGTTTGCCTGCCTGCCTGGATGTCCGGTGTCCCTAGCGGCAATCTCATTGGTCCCTTGGCCCGCCCGCCCCCGCACACCTCTCATTGGCCTCACACACTCACACCACCCCCTTGGCCCGCCCCCCACACCTCTCATTGGCCTGAGGCGGAGTGACGGGCCAAAGGTCCAAAAAAATAAATAAAACACACACACACACACACACACACACACACCTCTCCCCCTCCCCCCTCCAAATCACCTCTCCCCCCTCCCCAGCGGCATCACCTCTCCCCCTCCCCGCTCCAAATCACCTCTCCCCCCTCCCCAAATCACCTCTCCCCCTCCCCGCTCCAAATCACCTCTCCCCGCTCCAAATCACCTCTCCCCCTCCCCGCTCCAAATTACCTCTCTCCCTCCCCGCTCCAAATCACCTCTCCCCCTTCCTGCTCCAAATCACCTCTCCCCGCTCCAAATCACCTCTCCCCGCTCCAAATCACCTCTCCCCGCTCCAAATCACCTCTTCCCCCTCCCCAGCGGCATCACCTCTCCCCCTCCCCAGCGGCATCACCTCTCCCCCTCCCCAGCGGCATCACCTCTCCCCCTCCCCGCTCCAAATCACCTCTCCCCCTCCCCAGCGGCATCACCTCTCCCCCCTCACCGCTCCAAATCACCTCTCCCCCCTCACCGCTCCAAATCACCTCTCCCCGCTCCAAATCACCTCTCCCCCCTCCCCGCTCCAAATCACCTCGCTTCCCGCAGCTGCCACGCGGCGCGTAAGATGGCGGACCCCCTTCCTCCCTCGCGGCGCCGAGTCAGACGATGGCGGCGCCCGGAAGTACAGGTAGGTGTCGCTCCCCCACCTCCGGCGCCAAACGGAACTGAGAAAGGGCGCATCAACTGAGGTGTGTGTGTGTGTGTGTGTGTGTGTGTGTGTGTGTGTGTGTGTGTGTGTCACTGTCACTGTCCACTGCCCCCCCTCCTGTCCACTGCCCCCCCCTCCTATCCACTGCCCCCCCCTCCTATCCACTGCCCCCCCCTCCTATCCACTGCCCCCCTCCTATCCACTGCCCCCCCCTCCTGTCCACTGCCCCCCCCTCCTGTCCACTGCCCCCCCTCCTGTCCACTGCCCCCCCCCCTCCTGTCCACTGCCCCCCCCCCCTCCTGTCCACTGCGTCCCCCCTCCTGTCCACTGCGTCCCCCCTCCTGTCCACTGCGTCCCCCCTCCTGTCCACTGCGTCCCCCCTCCTGTCCCCCCTCCTGTCCCCCCTCCTGTCCACTGCCCCCCCCCTCCTGTCCACTGCCCCCCCCTCCTGTCCACTGCCCCCCCCCTCCTGTCCACTGCCCCCCCCTCCTGTCCACTGCCCCCCCCCTCCTGTCCACTGCCCCCCCTCCTGTCCACTGCCCCCCCCTCCTGTCCACTACCCCCCCCTCCTGTCCACTACCCCCCCCTCCTGTCCACTGCCCCCCCCTCCTGTCCACTGCCCCCCCCTCCTGTCCACTGCCCCCCCCCTCCTGTCCACTGCCCCCCCCCCTCCTGTCCACTGCCCCCCCCTCCTGTCCACTGCCCCCCCCCTCCTGTCCACTGCCCCCCCCCTCCTGTCCACTGCCCCCCCCCTCCTGTCCACTGCCCCCCCCCTCCTGTCCACTGCCCCCCCCCTCCTGTCCACTGCCCCCCCCCTCCTGTCCACTGCCCCCCCCTCCTGTCCACTGCCCCCCCTCCTGTCCACTGCCCCCCCCTCCTGTCCACTGCCCCCCCCCTCCTGTCCACTGCCCCCCCCCTCCTGTCCACTGCCCCCCCCTCCTGTCCACTGCCCCCCCCCTCCTGTCCACTGCCCCCCCCTCCTGTCCACTGCCCCCCCCCTCCTGTCCACTGGCCCCCCCCTCCTGTCCACTGCCCCCCCCCCTCCTGTCCACTGCCCCCCCCTCCTGTCCACTGCCCCCCCCCTCCTGTCCACTGCCCCCCCCTCCTGTCCACTGCCCCCCCTCCTGTCCACTGCCCCCCCTCCTGTCCACTGCCCCCCCCTCCTGTCCACTGCCCCCCCCTCCTGTCCACTGCCCCCCCCCTCCTGTCCACTGCCCCCCCCCTCCTGTCCACTGCCCCCCCCCTCCTGTCCACTGCCCCCCCCTCCTGTCCACTGCCCCCCCCCTCCTGTCCACTGCCCCCCCCTCCTGTCCACTGCCCCCCCTTCCTGTCCACTGCAGGAAATGCAGGGGGAGGATTCCATGCATTTGAGTCGCCCCCCCCCTGCCTTTGATGCCCCCCCTGCCTTTGACACCCCCCTCTGCCTTTGACACGCCCCCCCTACCTTTGACACGCCCCCCCCTGCCTTTGACGCCCCCCCTGCCTTTGACGCCCCCCCCTGCCTTTGATGCCCCCCCCTGCCTTTGACGCCCCCCCCTGCCTTTGACGCCCCCCCCTGCCTTTGACGCCCCCCCCTGCCTTTGACGCCCCCCCTGCCTTTGACGCCCCCCCCTGCCTTTGACGCCCCCCCTGCCTTTGACGCCCCCCCTGCCTTTGACGCCCCCCCCTGCCTTTGACGCCCCCCCTGCCTTTGACGCCCCCCCCTGCCTTTGACGCCCCCCCCTGCCTTTGACGCCCCCCCTGCCTTTGACACGCCCCCACCTGCCTTTGACGCGCCCCCACCTGCCTTTGATGCCCCCCCCTGCCTTTGACACCCCCCCCCCGCCTTTGACGCCCCCCCCCGCCTTTGACGCCCCCCCCCGCCTTTGACGCCACCCTCCCCTCTCCCTTTGACGCCCCCCACTCCCTTTGACGCCCCCCACTCCCTTTGACGCCCCCCCCTCCCTTTGACGCCCCCCCCTCCCTTTGACGCCCCCCCTCCCTTTGACGCCCCCCCCCTCCCTTTGACGCCCCCCCCTCCCTTTGACGCCCCCCCTCCCTTTGACGCCCCCCCCCCTCCCTTTGACGCCCCCCCCTCCCTTTGACGCCCCCCCTCCCTTTGACGCCCCCCCCTCCCTTTGACGCCCCCCCCTCCCTTTGACGCCCCCCCCTCCCTTTGACGCCCCCCCTCCCTTTGACGCCACCCCCCCCTTTGACGCCCCCCCCCCCTTTGACGCCCCCCCCCCCTTTGACGCCCCCCCCCTTTGACGCCGCCCCCCCCCTTTGACGCCGCCCCCCCTCCCTTTGACGCCCCCCCCCTCCCTTTGACGCCCCCCCCTCCCTTTGACGCCCCCCCCCTCCCTTTGACGCCCCCCCCTCCCTTTGACGCCCCCCCTCCCTTTGACGCCCCCCTCCCTTTGACGCCCCCCCTCCCTTTGACGCCCCCCCCTCCCTTTGACGCCCCCCCCTCCCTTTGACGCCCCCCCCTCCCTTTGACGCCCCCCCTGCCTTTGACGCCCCCCCCTGCCTTTGACGCCCCGCGCACACACACTGACTGACTGCCGCACGCACGCACACACTGACTGACGCGCACACAAACCCTGACTGACGCACACACACACACGCACACACTGACTGAGGCACACACTGACTGTGTGTGCGTCAGTCAGTCTGTGTGTGTTTGTGTTTCTGCCTCAGACTCACTGACGCGCGAGCAAACACACAGTGACTGACGCACACACGCTACATGAAGCTGTAAAGGAGGGAGGGAGGGGGAGGGACTGGATTGATGTGAATGGGGGACAAACAGAGAGAGGGGGGAGGAGAGAGAGAGGAACGTGAACATTACATCCCGGGCAACGCCGGGTCTCTCAGCTAGTCCCCTATAAATGAGTACTGCTATGGGGTTAACATAACATAGGTCTTGCATTTAGAGTCTAAGTAACTCATTATTCACCTGCTGGGCTAGTGAATCAACTAATTTACCTTACCCAATAGCATTTTGTGTCTCACTATATAGGCATCACTGGGGGCGTTACCAGACACTCTTTGACAAAGTCCCTACCTGCGGACGAAACGCGTCAGAGTTTTCTCTGTAGCAGAGCATTTTCTGTGCCAATGCACTCAATAAACAACCTTTTTTAATTGATTGCGTGAGGATTTCTATTTTTATGCCCCTGCGACAGCAGTGAACCGCCTGAAACCCCTATCTCTGTTGAGCTTCCCATAACACATGGAACAAAATCCTGCAACCCCTCCGATGCCTTAGACTAGCAATGCATTGAGAAGGAACGCCGCCTTTAGTCACACCAAACGGGTTAACGATATAAACACCCTACAAATAAAATCCCCAAAGTATAACCACCATGGGCAAATAGTAACCCAAGTGGCCACGTAGTCAGGATCCACACCTGGCTAGCTGTCGCTGATCTCCTGGACTACTATGGGGTCAATATAGTAGTATGTTCTGCAATGTCAATATAATGCCGTTATCACCTATACTAGATAGGCTAGTCGTATCTTCCCTATATATAACATGGCTATTATATACATAGGTAACATAGGCATAACCCTGGTGATAAGAACTGCTGGTTTTGTTTGGCGGCAGTACAATAGTAGTGAGTAGCATGTGAATACATTTATTTACCATCAATCGAACTCACGTCAGTGAAATATGCATTATTAATGTGATAATAATAATGTATGAAAATCCATTAATGTATTATCATTATTATTATTATTCATATTTTAATCCTTATTGGAAATTTTCTGATTCCGGGCCTATGACTCCAAGTTATTTTGATACCGCTGAGATATTTGAAATGGGTCTATCATGTCCACACTTATTTTCCTACCTACTGTATATTTGTGTTAGGAGTGTTTATATTTATTTATCTTAAATCTGTATAAATGAACCAGTGCACCATCTCATACCTGTACTTTTGAAGCTGTGGTTTCTAGAATTGGACACAAGGCTCCCAGACAGGCTGGCCAGACGGCTTCTCCAAAAATACTGTACACAATGGTGAAAGGTGCGAGGCGCTCGACACACACACACACGCCCCTGACTTCTCTCCGCTCCATGCTGTTTTCGTCTCTCCTTGGCCCTACCCCCAGGCTCCTCAAAACTCATCCTGATTGGCTGCATTACCCAGCAGCAGCCAATCGGCATGGAGGAAGCTGCCCCGCCCCCTAGCAACAGCCCCTCTCTCTCCCTAATCGGGGAAATCCCGAAGCCCCCCAAGCCGGTCAGGTCACTATGTCCAGAGAGGTAATACCGGACACATACATGTCCAGTATTACCTCTCATTTTCTACTGGACAGTGTCCAAATACAGGACAGTCCGGTTCAATACCGGACACCTAGCAACCCTACAGACAGGTCCCTCCAATACTGAAATGATTCTGCAGTTCATTGACCTTCTAAAGACTAGTAAAGTTCCAAGTAGAAAAATAAACAAATATAAGAGTATAAGAAGAGTGATTGAGAGTGGCCATGCTAGGGAAGGTGTTATATGTGATAAACTTTATGCAATGACTGAGAGTGGCCATGCTAGGGAAGGTGTTATATGTGATAAACTTTATGCAATGACTGAGAGTGGCCATGCTAGGGAAGGTGTTATATGTGATAAACTTTATGCAATGACTGAGAGTGGCCATGCTAGGGAAGGTGTTATATGTGATAAACTTTATGCAATGACTGAGAGTGGCCATGCTAGGGAAGGTGTTATATGTGATAAACTTTATGCAATGACTGAGAGTGGCCATGCTAGGGAAGGTGTTATATGTGATAAACTTTATGCAATGACTGAGAGTGGCCATGCTAGGGAAGGTGTTATATGTGATAAACTTTATGCAATGACTGAGAGTGGCCATGCTAGGGAAGGTGTTATATGTGATAAACTTTATGCAATGACTGAGAGTGGCCATGCTAGGGAAGGTGTTATATGTGATAAACTTTATGCAATGACTGAGAGTGGCCATGCTAGGGAAGGTGTTATATGTGATAAACTTTATGCAATGACTGAGAGTGGCCATGCTAAGGAAGGTGTTATATGTGATAAACTTTATGCAATGACTGAGAGTGGCCATGCTAGGGAAGGTGTTATATGTGATAAACTTTATGCAATGACTGAGAGTGGCCATGCTAGGGAAGGTGTTATATGTGATAAACTTTATGCAATGACTGAGAGTGGCCATGCTAGGGAAGGTGTTATATGTGATAAACTTTATGCAATGACTGAGAGTGGCCATGCTAGGGAAGGTGTTATCTTATACTATATTAGTGAAAGCACTGTATGTTTGCCTGCCTGCCTGGATGTCCGGTGTCCCTAGCGGCAATCTCATTGGTCCCTTGGCCCGCCCGCCCCCGCACACCTCTCATTGGCCTCACACACTCACACCACCCCCTTGGCCCGCCCCCCACACCTCTCATTGGCCTGAGGCGGAGTGACGGGCCAAAGGTCCAAAAAAATAAATAAAACACACACACACACACACACACACACACACACACACACACACGACACACACACACACACACACACACACACACACACACACACACACACACACACACACACACACCTCTCCCCCTCCCCCTCCAAATCACCTCTCTCCCCTCTCCAAATCACCTCTCCCCCCTCCCCAGCGGCATCACCTCTCCCCCTCCCCGCTCCAAATCACCTCTCCCCCCTCCCCAAATCACCTCTCCCCCTCCCCGCTCCAAATCACCTCTCCCCCTCCCCGCTCCAAATTACCTCTCCCCCTCCCCGCTCCAAATCACCTCTCCCCCCTCACCGCTCCAAATCACCTCTCCCCCTCCCCGCTCCAAATCACCTCTCCCCGCTCCAAATCACCTCTCCCCGCTCCAAATCACCTCTCCCCGCTCCAAATCACCTCTTCCCCCTCCCCAGCGGCATCACCTCTCCCCCTCCCCAGCGGCATCACCTCTCCCCCTCCCCAGCGGCATCACCTCTCCCCCTCCCCGCTCCAAATCACCTCTCCCCCTCCCCAGCGGCATCACCTCTCCCCCCTCACCGCTCCAAATCACCTCTCCCCCCTCACCGCTCCAAATCACCTCTCCCCGCTCCAAATCACCTCTCCCCCCTCCCCGCTCCAAATCACCTCGCTTCCCGCAGCTGCAACGCGGCGCGTAAGATGGCGGACCCCCTTCCTCCCTCGCGGCGCCGAGTCAGACGATGGCGGCGCCCGGAAGTACAGGTAGGTGTCGCTCCCCCACCTCCGGCGCCAAACGAAAGGGCGCATCAACTGAGGTGTGTGTGTGTGTGTGTGTGTGTGTGTGTGTGTGTGTGTGTGTGTGTGTGTCACTGTCACTGTCCACTGCCCCCCCTCCTGTCCACTGCCCCCCCCTCCTATCCACTGCCCCCCCCTCCTATCCACTGCCCCCCCCTCCTATCCACTGCCCCCCTCCTATCCACTGCCCCCCCTCCTGTCCACTGCCCCCCCTCCTGTCCACTTCCCCCCCCTCCTGTCCACTGCCCCCCCCCCTCCTGTACACTGCCCCCCCCCCTCCTGTCCACTGCGTCCCCCCTCCTGTCCACTGCGTCCCCCCTCCTGTCCACTGCGTCCCCCCTCCTGTCCACTGCGTCCCCCCTCCTGTCCCCCCTCCTGTCCCCCCTCCTGTCCACTGCCCCCCCCCTCCTGTCCACTGCCCCCCCCTCCTGTCCACTGCCCCCCCCTCCTGTCCACTGCCCCCCCCTCCTGTCCACTGCCCCCCCCTCCTGTCCACTGCTCCCCCCCCTCCTGTCCACTGCTCCCCCCCCTCCTGTCCACTGCCCCCCCCTCCTGTCCACTGCCCCCCCCCTCCTGTCCACTGCCCCCCCCCCGCCTGTCCACTGCCCCCCCCTCCTGTCCACTGCCCCCCCCTCCTGTCCACTGCCCCCCCCTCCTGTCCACTGCCCCCCCCTCCTGTCCACTGCCCCCCCCTCCTGTCCACTGCCCCCCCCCTCCTGTCCACTGCCCCCCCCCCCTCCTGTCCACTGCCCCCCCCCCTCCTGTCCACTGCCCCCCCCCTCCTGTCCACTGCCCCCCCCCCCTCCTGTCCACTGCCCCCCCCCTCCTGTCCACTGCCCCCCCCCCTCCTGTCCACTGCCCCCCCCTCCTGTCCACTGCCCCCCCCCTCCTGTCCACTGCCCCCCCCTCCTGTCCACAGCCCCCCCCTCCTGTCCACTGCCCCCCCCCTCCTGTCCACTGCCCCCCCTCCTGTCCACTGCCCCCCCCTCCTGTCCACTGCCCCCCCCCTCCTGTCCACTGCCCCCCCCCTCCTGTCCACTGCCCCCCCCCTCCTGTCCACTGCCCCCCCCCCTCCTGTCCACTGCCCCCCCCCTCCTGTCCACTGCCCCCCCCTCCTGTCCACTGCCCCCCCCTCCTGTCCACTGCCCCCCCCCTCCTGTCCACTGCCCCCCCCCTCCTGTCCACTGCCCCCCCCCCCTCCTGTCCACTGCCCCCCCCCTCCTGTCCACTGCCCCCCCCTCCTGTCCACTGCCCCCCCCTCCTGTCCACTGCCCCCCCCCTCCTGTCCACTGCCCCCCCCTCCTGTCCACTGCCCCCCCCCTCCTGTCCACTGCCCCCCCCCTCCTGTCCACTGCCCCCCCCCTCCTGTCCACTGCCCCCCCCTCCTGTCCACTGCCCCCCCCTCCTGTCCACTGCCCCCCCCTCCTGTCCACTGCCCCCCCCCTCCTGTCCACTGCCCCCCCCCTCCTGTCCACTGCCCCCCCCTCCTGTCCACTGCCCCCCCCTCCTGTCCACTGCCCCCCCCTCCTGTCCACTGCCCCCCCCCTCCTGTCCACTGCCCCCCCCTCCTGTCCACTGCCCCCCCCCTCCTGTCCACTGCCCCCCCCCTCCGGTCCACTGCCCCCCCCTCCTGTCCACTGCCCCCCCCTCCTGTCCACTGCCCCCCCCTCCTGTCCACTGCCCCCCCCCTCCTGTCCACTGCCCCCCCCCTCCTGTCCACTGCCCCCCCCCTCCTGTCCACTGCCCCCCCTCCTGTCCACTGCCCCCCCTTCCTGTCCACTGCAGGAAATGCAGGGGGAGGAATCCATGCCTTTGAGTCGCCCCCCCCCTGCCTTTGATGCCCCCCCTGCCTTTGACACCCCCCTCTGCCTTTGACACGCCCCCCCCACCTTTGACACGCCCCCCCCTGCCTTTGACGCCCCCCCCTGCCTTTGACGCCCCCCCCTGCCTTTGACGCCCCCCCTGCCTTTGACGCCCCCCCCTGCCTTTGACGCCCCCCCTCTGCCTTTGACGCCCCCCCCCCTGCCTTTGACGCCCCCCCCCTGCCTTTGACGCCCCCCCTGCCTTTGACGCCCCCCCTGCCTTTGATGCCCCCCCTGCCTTTGACGCCCCCCCCTGCCTTTGACGCCCCCCCCTGCCTTTGACGCCCCCCCCTGCCTTTGACGCCCCCCCTTGCCTTTGACGCCCCCCCCTGCCTTTGACGCCCCCCCCTGCCTTTGACGCGCCCCCACCTGCCTTTGACGCGCCCCCACCTGCCTTTGATGCGCCCCCACCTGCCTTTGATGCGCCCCCTGCCTTTGACGCCCCCCCCGCCTTTGACGCCCCCCCCCGCCTTTGACGCCCCCCCCCCGCCTTTGACGCCACCCTCCCCTCTCCCTTTGACGCCCCCCACTCCCTTTGACGCCCCCCCTCCCTTTGACGCCCCCCCTCCCTTTGACGCCCCCCCCTCCCTTTGACGCCCCCCCCCTCCCTTTGACGCCCCCCCTCCCTTTGACGCCCCCCCTCCCTTTGACGCCCCCCCTCCCTTTGACGCCCCCCCTCCCTTTGACGCCCCCCCTCCCTTTGACGCCACCCCCCCCTTTGACGCCCCCCCCCCCCTTTGACGCCCCCCCCCTTTGACGCCGCCCCCCCCTTTGACGACGCCCCCCCCCCTTTGACGCCCCCCCCTCCCTTTGACGCCCCCCCCCTCCCTTTGACACCCCCCCCTCCCTTTGACGCCCCCCCTCCCTTTGACGCCCCCCCCTCCCTTTGACGCCCCCCCCTCCCTTTGATGCCCCCCCCCTGCCTTTGACGCCCCCCCCTCCCTTTGACGCCCCCCCTGCCTTTGACGCCCCCCCCTGCCTTTGACGCCCCGCGCACACACACTGACTGACTGCCGCACGCACGCACACACTGACTGACGCGCACACAAACCCTGACTGACGCACACACACACACGCACACACTGACTGAGGCACACACTGACTGTGTGTGCGTCAGTCAGTCTGTGTGTGTTTGTGTTTCTGCCTCAGACTCACTGACGCGCGAGCAAACACACAGTGACTGACGCACACACGCTACATGAAGCTGTAAAGGAGGGAGGGAGGGGGAGGGACTGGATTGATGTGAATGGGGGACAAACAGAGAGAGGGGGGAGGAGAGAGAGAGGAACGTGAACATTACATCCCGGGCAACGCCGGGTCTCTCAGCTAGTATGTGATAAACTTTATGCAATGACTGAGAGTGGCCATGCTAGGGAAGGTGTTATATGTGATAAACTTTATGCAATGACTGAGAGTGGCCATGCTAGGGAAGGTGTTATATGTGATAAACTTTATGCAATGACTGAGAGTGGCCATGCTAGGGAAGGTGTTATATGTGATAAACTTTATGCAATGACTGAGAGTGGCCATGCTAGGGAAGGTGTTACTGTATATGTGATAAACTTTATGCAATCTATGC